>NC_133661.1:7042140-7122140 GCF_037893015.1 Macrotis lagotis
CAAATGTGAATTCAGACACTTAATAATGACCTAGCTGTGTGACCTTGGGCAAGTCACTTAACCCTACTGTCTTGCAAAAAAACAAACAAGCAAAAAAAAACCAAACAAAAAAAAGACTAACTCAGGTTCCCACAGTTGGTAAATGTCTGAAGTGGGTTTTGAACTCAGGTCTTCCTTGGCCTGCACCACCTAGCTGCCTCTGAAGAATTTACACTCTAATAAAGGAGACATGGGTTTCCCCACATACAATTGAAGGATATATATAGATATAGATATATAGGTATATATAATATAACATAACAAATAGCATTATAGATAATAATATACTAATGGAGGACAAATGTAAATTCTAATATAATAAGGAAGTACATATTTCATATTTTTTTAGGTTTTTGCAAGGCAAATGGGGTTAAGTGGCTTGCCCAAGGCCACACAGCTAGGTCATTATTAAGTGGCTGAGGTGGGATTTGTACTCAGGCCTCCTGACTCCAGGGCGCCACCTAGCCACCCCAGGAAATACATATATCAATCAAATAATAATGAAACACATACACAGCTCCATCTATAAATGAGGTTGTTCGGTGAGCCCTGTCAGAAAGTCCTGAGTTCAAATTTGACCTCAGACATTTGCTAGCTGTATGTGACTCTGCATAAGTCACTTCACTGCTGCCTGCCTCATTTTCTACATCTGTAAACTAGGGATGGTAATAAGAGGCCTCAGGTTCCTTTTGAAGATCAAATGGCACAATATTTGTAAAGCACATTGTAGACCTTCAAAAGTAATGAGTGACAACTTCTACCATCACCCTTATGATCATTTGTACCAAGGCTCTTGGGGTCTCTTCCATGCTGAATCTGTGGTCACATGATGATGAACATTAAAAGTGCTCCCTGGGCTGTGGTGCTTGCCCAAGCATAGAAACGGCAGCGCCTTTTGTAGACTCACGGTTTAGTGACCACAGGATGATCTACTGAGGGGTCTGTCAATCAGTAAAGATTAAGGATAGACCGTAGATGTCAGCTACAAATAGGAGACTTGAAGTTCTGGAACTACTCTTAAGGGGCTTCCATTCTTTGTATTTCTTCTTATTATTTATTTAAGGAAAGGGGGTTAAGTGGCTTGCCCAAGGTCACCCAGCTAGGCAATCATTTAGTGTCTGAGGTGGGATTTGAACCCAGGTGCTCCTACCTCCACAGCCGAGGCTCTGTTGGCTGCGCTGCCTAGCTGCCCCAGGAGCTTACATCGTAATGCACAGGATTGGTGAAAACACAGGCACACACAGGCACACACACACACACACACACACACAGGCACACACACACACCAGGCACACACACGCACATATACCAGGCACACACACACACACACACACACACAGGCACACACACACACCAGGCACACACACGCACATATACCAGGCACACACACACACACACACACACACACACACACACACACACACACACAACATACACTACAGACATCACATCCCAGCATGGGGTGGGTGGGGTGGCAGGGGAGTTCCTCTATTGAAACTTAAAGGCAGATTTTGCTCCAAGCCCAGCTGATGAGGACACCGTCTGCAGGTGGATGGGTTCAGGCCCTGCTCCTGGCAGAGGCAGGTACGGCCCCGGGACCCCTCCCACCCTCAGAGGGCCCCCGACCCCGGGTCCAGGTGAAAGCTGCTGCCACCTACTCAGATTACCCCCCCAGTGGAGCCCCATCAGTAGTACCTGGGCCAGCACCCGAGTTAACGGGCGGCCCTGGGGTGCCGGGCTACGGGGGCCAGGCCGGCGGGGGCCCAGTGGGGGCCAGGCCGGCGGGGGCCAGGCCGGCAGGGGCCCGGTGGGGGCCAGGCCAGCGGGGGCCAGGCCGGCGGGGGCCCGGTGGGGGCCAGGCCGGCGGGGGCCAGGCCGGCGGGGGCCAGGCCGGCGGGGGCCAGGCCGGCGGGGGCCAGGCCGGCGGGGGCCCGGTGGGGGCCAGGCCAGTGGGGGGCCAGGCCGGCGGGGGCCAGGCCGGCGGGGGCCAGGCCGGCGGGGGCCAGGCCGGCGGGGGCCCGGTGGGGGCCAGGCCAGTGGGGGCCAGGCCGGCGGGGGCCAGGCCGGCGGGGGCCAGGCCGGTGGGGGGCAGGCCGGCGGGGGCCCGGTGGGGACCCGGTGGTCATCAGTCACCCCCGGGAAGGACGGCGGAGCGGCCGGGCTCGGCTGCCGCGCGCTTTACCTCGCCTAATAGACGATGCCGATGCTAAGAGGCGCGTATTCGTCTTCATTACCGGGGCCGGGCCTGAGTCATCTGCCTCCAGAGACAGTTTTATTCATTTTTGCACAATTTGCCTACTGTACGGTACAGATGGTTTCTATTAAGTAAAATATCTGTTTTCTTCCAAATTTTTAGCTTCCATGATTAAATTACTTTAAAATGACGGCACATTGGGTTTTCTTCTTCTTTCATGACATCATTTAAATCAAGGAAGGCCGGCGTCGACTCGGAGCCCACCTTCATCCTCTCAGAAAACAGGCGGCGGCAGAGCCGCGCAGGGAGGGCCAGGCCCGGCTCCTCAGCCCCTCCGTGCCCCTCCGTGCTCATCCCTGTTCTCTCTCTGGATTTACTGAAATTGCATTTCAAGCCCAGATCTCAATGGAAAACATTGGGCAATGTGAAAGGGGGATTTGGTCTCCCCCTCCCACCAAGAAATATTTAAAACTAGAGATGCCATCTATTAACTGGCAGATCTCGGCTGCTGGTCCCTGGGCAGGCCTCAGAGAAATGATGCGCTTGGTCGGGATGCGTGCTGCCACCGAGTGGACGAGAGCAGTACGTGCTCACCAGCATCCTTTTAGCTTTGGTCCTTTTGCCAAATGCTTCCAGGTGAGAAGTCGGCCCCTTCTAGAGGGTTCCTCACCCTTCCTTCCCAGAATGAGGGAGCAATAAATACTTCCTGACCCCCGGCATATCAGGTGGAGACCTCTCATAAGGTACGATAACAACCACATCACTTGGGTGGAGCCCTTGAGACTTCCCATTCTGCTTTCCTTCACTTTCTTTCTCATACTTCTCTTCAATATCCTCCAGTCTCTAGGATATTCTCTTTACCAGCCTTCTTCTGAGCCATCTAGACAACTCTGAGTCTTTCTCTCACCCCTGACTCCAAATCAGAGGCTATATCCTATTGCTTCTACTGCAGTGGAATCACTTGTATTTCCTGTTCCCTTCGCTCCACTCTCATAGCCACACATTTCTCATTCCCCCCCATCCTCTCCCAGCTTCTCTATTGACAACCTCCTCCTCCTCCTTCAGGACCAATGAAATCAAAGATCTAGAACCTGGCCCTAGCCCTGGGCTCAGAACTGAGGCTACAGAGATACAAATGAAAGATGCCCTGCCCTCAAGAACCTAATAGTGTATCATGGGGGTGTAATTAAGAGTTGGTATCAATATCTATGCTTTAAGGTTTACTAATAGATAGATAGATAGATAGATAGATAGATATGTAGATGTAGGTAGATGTATGATTTCATTTGAGTCCTGCAACAGTCCCATAAGGAAGGAGTTCTGACAATCCCCATTTTACAGATGAAGAAATAGAGACTCAGAGAAATGACCAGGTTTTCCCAGTCACACAGCCAAGTGTCTGAGGAAGCATGTCCAAATACAGCACTCTGACCACTGCACCAGCTGGCTGTTTCAGGTAAGCACTTGCAAGATAATTTGTGGAAGAGAACAATAATATGCATGGCAATGATTTGGGGAGACTTCCTGGAGGAAGTGATCCCTGAAATGAACCTTGAGGGAAGCCAGGGTTTCTAAGAAGTGGTGGTAAAGAGGAATGAACCAGGCATGGGAGACAGCCCAGGACGCAAAAGAATGTATGTGTGTTTGTGTGTGTGTGTGTGTGTGTGTGTGTGTGTGTGTGTGTGTGTGTGTGTGGTTTGGCAACAATAAGCAGACAATAGATGGTACACTAGGTGAGGGGGAATCATAAAAAATGGGAGACTTGGAAACCTTCGAGCTTCTGGCTGCTGAGCTAATCCTTTATCATATAAGCAATAAAAACCAAAAAGATTTTTCAGTAGGAAAGTGACAAGGTCGGTCCTTTGTCTTATGAAGCTCAACCTGTCACCCGCATATAAGATGGATTAGAAAAAGAAAAAGACAGGAGCAGAGAGAAAAATGAGGAAGCTAGTGCAATAGTCCAGGCAGGAGGAAATGAGGACATCATCTACACACTTTGTCATTTTCAAACTTGTATTATAATTATTTGTTGACATTTCTCATATGGATTGTGCATTCCCCTCACTGAAATGTAAGCTCCATGAAGGCAGAAATTGTTTATTGTTGTCTCTCTACCCCAGCACCCAGCACTTATCTCAGGAAATACTTAGTGAATTGAAATGACTTTTGAGATTGTCAGCTCCTTGAGAATAGAAACTGTTGCATTTTTTCATCTCTGGATAACCAGGGTCTAACATGCTTCCTTCGACCTAATAGCCTCCTAATAAATGCTTGTGGAATTGAATTGGATGTCTTTAATTCAGGCCTGGTCACATTGCCCCTGTTGCCTTCTCGTGCCCTGTCAAATCCAGACACCAGAAGACATTGGACTGGCCATCTCTTCTTTGGAACTCTGATTCAAAAACCAATTCATTCTTTTGAATACTTGCAAAGCCAGCCATCTCCTCAATCCCAGCTCCTTCCCACAAAAGGTGACAATGGAGAAAGACTCCATTCTTGATGGGGCATGATTGGTCTTCTGCCAAGACAAGAGAAGATGGGAACAAAGAAGAATGAAAGGAGAGCTCAGGGCACCTGGCACCACAGGAAAGGCAATAAATCTGCAACTGAACTGAAATAAGTTCTAATGGGGATAATGGCTGCAGTTAGGCAGGAGGCAATGAAGGGGGGCACTTTGAAAGAACCAGGATGGCCCTGAGTCTCCTCTTCTAGTTCAGCATTTGGCATCACTTCTGTTTGCAAACTTCTACCTTGGAACCATATTGAAAGAACTGTGTGGAATGATTCAAGAAAACAATACTAAAAAAAAGCAAAAGTCTTCAAAATGGGATCCTAGGAGTAGGGAAAGAGAAAAAAACTTTTTTTTTATTTTCTTATTCTTTCTTACCTTTATTTTTTTAAGAAGGATTTTATTTATTTTGAGTTTTATGAATCTTCCCCCATTCTTGCTTCCCTCCCCCCATCTGCCACAGAAGGCAGTCTGTTAGTGTTTACATTGGTTCCATGGGATACATTGATCTAAGTTGAATAAAGGGAGAAAACTCTTTAATGGAACTGACAAATGGGTTGGTTAAAAATTAGAATGAAGCTCATGTCCCCCAGAAGCCCCAAATGATGTTATAAAGGAAGAAAGGGACACAAACACACAAAGTCTATGAACTGAAGATTAGAAAAGAGAGAAGGGGGAGAGAGAGGATAGAAAATTGCAGAAAAACAAGGAGGACAATAAAAGCAAATTCAAGGAATGTGGAAAACCAAAAAGGTGCCAACAAACTTGAGTATTTGAGAGAAGTGTATGAGAACAGACTAAAGTATAAAATATAAAAACTAAGAAAACAAAAACTTGAACAATCCAAACTCAAAAAAAGGAAAATAAAATGGAGTAAAACCTAAATGAACTTCAAAAGGAGTGAAATCCTTTTTTATAATGCATTTACAAGATAATTCATTCAAATATTTAAAGACGAATAATCTATGACAAAAGGAATTCTCTAAATTGGAGAAAGGGAGCTCTCTACTAAATCGCTTTAATGAGACACATATGGTTCTTGTGTCCAAACCAGGGAGAGGTAAAGCAGTGAAAGAAAGCAATAAACCAATAACACTAATAAGTAGTCACTGCTTAAATAAAATCCTACAAAGGAAACTCTTTACTATAGTAAAATATTCAGAAAACAATTTACTATGAGTTAAATTCATACTAGGGATTCAAGAATTATTCAACATTAAAATTATGATTAATAAAATAAATAAGACAAACCCTAAATAATAATATCAATAGATAAAGAAAGCTTTAAAAATAAATACATTCACTATTGGTAAAAATAAAAATCAAAAAGTATGGGGAAACTCTTACTTAGCATGTTAAAGATATATTAAGAACCAAAAGCTAGTAGTATTCAAAATTGAAAAGCAATGAAAACATTCCCTTTGCAAATAGGAATAAAGAAAGGATGTTCCTTTCCCCTGTTATTACTTTATACAACTCTACAGATGTTATCTATAGCAATAAAGACAAGAGAGGAAAATTAAAGATATTAGCATTGGTAATAAGGAGATAAAATTATCCATTTTTAGGTGACATGAAAAAATTCTGGGGGAAAAAAGAAAAGAAAGAATTAAAAACATTAATAGATTTTTTAAAAATAGAATAAAAAACAAATTGAAAGATATGTTGATGAAGTACCTACAAAAGGGAAGAAGTAATATTAAGGAAAATTGAATTGAAAATAAATATAAAATGTATAAAATATCTGGACATATCAGACCTATATGAATAGATCTGGAAAACACTATTTTTATGAAAATAAAAATGGAAATAGTTGGAAAGACATAGAATGCTCATGTTTGGGGCATGGCACTATAACAAGTGTGAAATCACTACCTAAATTAATTTACAGATTTAGTGATATACCCATCAAATTAGTAAGGTAATACTTTATAGTATTTATGGTATTTATAGATGAAACAATAACAAAATTCATTTGGAGAAACAAAGGATCTAGAATCTCAAAGTGTTAAAATAAATAAATAAAATAAAAATCACTTTTTATAAAAATAACTGCATTGTAAGTACTGACCCAAATGGACTTCCTACTCTTTAGTTTATGACCTTTGAAGAACAAACTTAAGAATGAATGGGGTTAGCATTGCCAGACTTCAAACTATATTATAAGTCCAAAATCTTCAAAATTATTTTAGAAAAGTGTATCTGTGGTGAAGATTAGATAAACATTTATCAAAAACAAATGAAAATATTAGCCCAATCTTGGTTAAAAGCAAGTACACAAATTATTAGGGGGGAAGGATTCCTCATTTAATAAGAATTACAAGGAAAGTTAGAAGGTTGTTTAGAAGAAATTAGGGTTAGACCAAGAGCTTCTAGCATATACCACAGTATGTTCCATTATAGATGAAGAGAATATAAAAAGACATATCATTTAAAAGCTTAAGATAATCATAGAGAGATGAATTTCCCCTACTTGGGGTAAAATGTCTTAATCAAAAAAAGTTATAAAATACAAAATAAATGAGTTTATGTTAAATCTAAATATTTTGTCCAAAGTTGATTCAAGAAAGCATTTAATGGAGGGGGGGAATCTTGGCATTAAATATTAGTCATAAAAATCTTACATCCAAGATACATAGTGGATTGACAGAAATATATTAAATCAAGTCAGTCCCCAGTAGATGTGTTCAATTAGCTGTATTTAACCTACTAACTGTTCTTTTTAATGTTAAAAAAGGTTTAATGATATTAAAAATAGATGATTTGACTTTCACATTAAAAATCCTTGTAAAGATATTTATTGTAAATGGTTGCCAAGATGATAAATGACAAAGCCACAGAGTAATTGCTAATGAACTTCTTGATATATGCCTATTTTCCTGATACATTATAACCATGATCGTTTATCAGGGAGGAAGCATCTTTTAAAAATCACTTTTATAAAAATATCTGAATTGAAATTATGCTAAGTACTGACCCAAATGCACTTCCTACTCTTTAGCTTATGACCTTTGAAAGAACTCTATCATAATTCCAAGCCTTGGTCAATTCTTAAAAAAAAAAAGAAGTAAATTATTATTGGCCATATGAAATCATGCTCCAAATAAGAAAATGGAAATTAAAACAATTCTCAACTTTGATCTTACATTTGCTAGACTGACAAGATTTACCGAAGCCAAAGTCAGTGTTAGAGAGATTATGGAAATATAGGTACACTGATGGATTCAGTCAGTCCAACCACTCTGAAAAAACATAAGAGTATGAGGAAAAAAACGAACAAATGTTCAAGACCCAATAATCCCTCTACTGAGCATATCCATCAGGGAGTTCAAATCCAAAAAGAAAAATCTAATATATGCCAAAACACTCATAACACTTTTGTGATAGCAGAGATCCCAGGGAGGGGGTGGAAAGTGGGTGCCCATCAGTCGGGAATGGCTAAGCAAACTGTGATCTATAAATGTGATGGAATGTTATTGAGCAATATGAAATGATAAATATGAGGAATTTAGGGAAACTTGGGAGTATTTGTATGTGCTAATGCAGAGTGAAGGAAGAAAAATGGGAAGAATCACATCCACAATTATTACAATAATGTAAATGAAAAGAGCACTAAGAGGAAATCAGCGTCTGAGTAAATTCAATAACCAGAGAATAAATAATGGACCATGTGGGAATGGAAGGAGTAGGATGTCAGATGCATTGCCACAAGTGGTCACTTGATGAGCCAGTTCTACCTAATTTCCTGACATGCAAAAGAGAGTCCTTGGGGGGAGGTGGGGAGGAATAGAAATATGCTTAATGTAAAAACAGAATGCACCAGTAGTTTTTAATGGGACCCTCTCACAAATGAGAGTCTTTGTTAAGAGGTGGTAGGAGGCAGGAGCAGAATAGGCATTTATTAAACACCTACTGTGTGGCAGGCTCTTTCCTAAGTGCTTTACAAATATTATCTCTGAGTCTCACAACCATCCTGGGACATAGATGCTATTATTATCCTCATTTTACAGAGGAAGAAACTGAAGCAGGCAGAGGTCTACTGACTTATCCAGGTCCCCCAGCTAAGTGCCTGAGGCTTGATTTGAACTCAGGTCTTCCTTTCTCCAGGTCACTGATTCGTCAGTGGCCTCAGAAAGAATGTGATTTGAAGAAGGAAGATTTGGTTCTACATCTACCCTGAAACCTGGATGAGCTTTGCGTCAGTCAGTCAATAATTGTGGGGGCAGCTAGGTGGCACAGTGGATAGAGCACCAGCCCTGAAGTCAGGAGTACCTGAGTTCAAATCCGGTCTCAGACACTTAATAATTACCTAGTTGTGTGGCCTTGGGCAAGCCACTTAACCCCATTTGCCTTCCAAAAACCTAAATAATAATAATAATAATAATAATAATAATAATAATAATAATAATAATTTGTGAAGATTTGTTCGATATTTTGCAAACAGTGAATATGCCCCTAAAGTCAAAACTAGTCCCAGCCCTTGAGGAGCTTGCATTCTAGGAGTTGAGAAAGTTGTGCAACAGACACACATACAAGTTAGAGAAGAGTTAATGACAAGCTGCTCCAACTCACAACCAATTTTCTCCTTTGTAAAATGAGACTTATCAGACTGGTGCCACCTAGAGCACATAGGGCTGGGCATGAGGAAAGCCTCAGGGACCATTCCTGGGTGGTAGAAACATGAATTCTTGCAATTATTCTTTCTGGAAGGACATGGAAGCATGGTATCTACACAAGCATCTACTGGACGTAGTAGAGAAATCTCCCACAGGGGGCAATTCTGAAAGAGGAAAAGGGCAGATTTCTGAGCAAAAGTACCAAGTTTGACCCAAGGCCAAAAATCACTTAATATGGAGTCAGTGTCAAAACCTGAATTGTGGGCAGGAATTTCTTGACCACAAGCATCAGGATTTGCATCATCATCAGTCCCCTCCCTTTCCTCTGGGACAAGAAGACAGTGAAACTCCCAAGAAAACAATGAAACTCCCAAGAAAAGACTCCTGCTACAGGAAGGGAATCTGAAGGAATCTTGATGGGGAGTTTGTTTCATTCTGTTCTAGCAGACCTGCGGTCTCCATAGCATCCTCATGCTGCTAGCTCCACATTCATGGCACTTGAAATGTCCCATTTGAGTCGTGCAACACACCTGTGGAGAATGGACTATCATCATTCCCATTTAACAGATGAGGAAATTGAGACTGTGAACAATTAGGAGGATCCACCCACTAGTAAGTGTAAAAGGACCTGAATCCAGATTTTCCTAAATTTAAGTCGAGTACAGCACAGCAGAGTAGAATTCTCCTGCCCAAATTATTTCTACAAGATAACACAATAGGTCGGCCGAAAGGTTAATACATCTTATCATACATTTGCATGGAAAACCTCTAAGCAGACAGAGCAAATGACAAACTGGTAGTGTTGTGTTTCTTCCTATTTTTCAACTCTTGGTGTGCTCCCTGCCTCCCACAGAGATGACATCACACCGCCATCCCCCTTAGGGTCAACTGGGTCTGTGACCGCTCCCCTGCCTGGGACCTTGGGACCTTTAGCTTCAGTCCCAAAGCTGGGTCTATCTCAAGATTCTACCACCTAGAATTTTGCTCTAATATCTCTTATGTTCCTCATGCTCTCAAACTCACAGGATCAAGCAATTAATTTCCCAGCTGTATTACTGAGACAATCACATGCCAAAGTCTGTGGATATTAAAACCTATTAAGATCATGAGGTTTTTTTTTTTTAAGCAATAGGCCCAAACCTTTGCTCAGGAAGGAGAAATTACAAACTCATTTTCCTCATCACCTAACAATGGGGAAACCAGGAATAAGATGATTGTTTGCAAGAAGCTCCTACAGCTCTGACTAGTCCTGAAGGGCTGGGACGATTCCCCCCCCCCCCAACTTTGTGTTGAAGGCAATATGATAGCAAGGGTGAGGCAACTAGGACATTGGCCCTGATGTTTAGAGAGCCCTGCCAGCATCATTTAGGAGCGTGCCCAGCCCGCCCGTGAGCACCGACCCTATCGTTGTCTCCAAATCTCAAACTGTCCTTGGGCATACTTTCTTCTCCCCCTCATTGGCTGTGTCCCAGCTGGTCCTGTCACTTGGTTATGCTAGAGAAAAGAAAGAAGGAAGGAAGGGAGGAAGGGAGGGAGGGAGGAAGGAAGGAAGGAAGGAAGGAAGGAAGGAAGGAAGGAAGGAAGGAAGGAAGGGAGGGAGGGAGGGAGGGAGGGAGGAAGAAGAGGAGAGGAGGGGAGGGGAGGGGAGGGGAGGGGAGGGGAGGGAAATTTCAATTGGGTTTAAAGGTCCCTGTTGGTCTTCTGGCTAGAAGCTTGACAGTGTCAAAGTTCTGTTCAAAGTGTCTTCAGGTGGGCCCTTGATTAAAGAGTCATTGTGTGAAGCCACTTTAATTCTTATTGACAAGGGTGACATCCAAGGGACTACTTGAGGCAAGATAAACAGGATACACACCAGAAAACCAGCTTCTTGGGAAAGAGAAAACATCATTTCAAAGACAAAACTCCATCAGACAAAGTCCAAGGAGGTTCCTTTGCTTCTGAAGAGTCAAGTTTTGGGGGTCTTTCTTCAGAGAAGCATCCCTGCCACATCAATTTATCAGGGAAAAGCTAAAGTCTGGCAAACTACCAATGTTCTGCCCAACTTCGTCCTCCTTCACTGGTGTAAAGACCCCAAAAAGACATCTCCAGATGTTGATACACTTATTAAGTGCCTTTGGTCAATAAACTCTTATTGTGAGCCTACTGTATGCTGGGCAGGCTGCTCAGTGCTGAGGGTTTAGAAACAAAAGTGGGTGGGTGAAACACAGGACAGCCAACCTCGGGAGTCAGAATCCTGAAGGACACCTGAGAGTAAAGTTAGATGTGAAAGGGTGCCAAGTGGTGATGAAGGGAATATCCTACCATCTGACAATGTAAGGGCTTAAAAATTACTTGGAGGGCAGCTAGGTGGCGCAGTGGATAGAGCACCGGCCCTGGAGTCAGGAGGACCTAAGTTCAAATGTGTTCTCAGACACTTAATAATTACCTAGCTGTGTGGCCTTGGGCAAGCCACTTAACCCCATTTGCCTTGCAAAAAGAAAACTAAATTAAAAAAAAAAAATTACTTGGTGAAGTGATTCATTCACTGACTGATAGAAATCATATCATCAGAGCTCTGAGGTTGACAATGAGCTTCACCCACATTATCCCATCTGACCCTCATGATAAATGGTGAGCTGGGTGCCAGGATCCCCAGGGGAGGCAACAAAGACACAGGAAAATGAAACTGCTGCTGTTCAGTTGTATCTGACTCTTCATGACCCATTCTCTTGACAAAGACCCTAGAGGGGTTTGCCTTTTCCTTCTCCAGCTCATTTTATAGATGAGGAAACTGAGGCAAAACAAGCTAAGCAATTTGCCCAGGATCACACAGCTAACAAGTGTCTGGGATCCTATTTGAACTCAGGAAGATAAGTCTAGCTCTCTGTCTTCTATACCATACAGCCAACCAAAGTTAAAATAATGACCATTTAGTAGACCCCTACCAATCTGGTTGTCTTTCTTAGCACAAATAGGCAGACATTCATCCTTCTCTCACATTCCACATGCTTCCCCCCCCCATAATGAAATAATTTGTTTAACCAAATTACTCTGAACAAAAATGCTAAAAAAACATGCTGGCAAATAGGAAGCCAGCATTGGCAGCAATCTGTGTAGGAATGCCCCAAATCCTGTGGCTATTTTGCAAAGACTATGGGATGAAGCCCAGAAAGTTACCTTGGAGACCACCTAGAACCATGCTCTCATCTTACAACTAGGGAAATGAAGGACCAGAGAGTGACCTTATGGGTAGTAAAAGTCAGGCTCTAGAATTGAATCTCCCCATGGACCCTTCTGTTAAGCTTCATCTCATTCCAGATGCTACCTGGGGCAGGTTCCCTTCTTGGAACTGGAATCAGGGCTGAGGGGACAAGTGCAGCCTCCCTAATAAAGTGTAATGAACAGCCATTGGCATGCCCAATATTTCAATCACCTCTCTGTTGCTTGTGCCTAATCTTTGGACCTCTCTGCTAAATCACCAGTAGGTTTAAGTGAAAAACCACAAGAAAAAGCAGGGTTTGGCAGCAAGGGATTAGTCCAGGGTGGCAAATTTCAAGGCTATCTACAACACATTCCCAAGATACTCTTACTCTTCTATGTAGTCTGACTCCTAGTCAAGACTTTATCTTGAAATCTTTCTCCTTTCAACAACCTAGAATTCTCAAGTGTTTTATAACTGTAGTTTTATATAGTTTTATAGGCATTTGCCCTACCCCAATCACAGCACCCACAGTGCAGCATTCTCCCCCACCCTAAAGTGACCAGTCCTATAATAGAATAGAAACTGCAGTGTCCACTATACACTAGATGAACCTCATACTGCTGTGTACACACATACACACACACACACATACACACACACACCACCAAGGCATAACTACCAATTGTTGGACCTGTCAAAGAGTGTGTGTTTGTGTGTGTGTGTGTGTGTGTGTGTGTGTGTGTGTGTGTGTGTGTGAGAGAGAGAGAGAGAGAGAGAGAGAGAGAAGGAAGGGTAGAGAGAGAGAAGCAAGCAAACAAAGCCAATAGGCAGTTGGAGAAATCTCTTTAGATTATTGAGTTGTAAAAGAGCTCAGGACAGATTTTGTTCAGTTCAGTAAGGTTTTTGAGGCACCCATTTTTGAATAAGGTGCCAAAAAGTGACATGGGAAACACCAGTTAATATAAAAAAAAAAAACCTCACAAGACTGTTAGCCCCAAAGGAAGCCTCATGGGCCTCAGAAACCCTGGGAGTTCACAGGCTAACTGTAGATCCACCCTCAAGAAAAAAAATTGTGCCCTCATCCAAACAAATCCAACCTCCCACATAAGGCTCATCATTGGGCTATTAAAAATATCAGCACTTATCCAAGTCGTATGATGGAAAATACCATCTGCTCGATTAATGCCAATTAACAAACTACTACTTTTCATAGATGCATTGAATGTCAAAGCTGAATGTGACCTTGGATATCATTTAACCTGAGGTCATCATTTAACAGATGAGGAAACTGAGGCCAAAAGACAGGAAAGGGCTCCTCTAAGGAATGCTTTTAAAATGCACAAACAACTTAAAAGGGAAAGTCTCCAATGTGAGTACACAGCCATGGCTGTCATCTCCTCAAAGACTTAGTTAAAATGATGGCTTTGGAATTCTACAGGTCAAAAGGCTCGTACCCATAGTCTACTACATTCCAGACTTGAGAGCCTCATAAGAAAGAATGCTTTGAGACTAATTCTCTGGGGGACTGAACAGGAGAGTTTAGCAGCAAACCTCCTGACCTCGGGTAATGATCTAGAGAGGTTTCATTTCTCTCCACATCCAATATTCATTCACTCAATTTAGGGGATATGGAGGTTAGTCTGCTGGTAGAAAGTACAATCGTGTCGACTCAGGTGATGGGTCCTGGCTGACTGAGTGAGAGCTTCTGGACACATGGGACAGAGATCCCTATCTTCCCAGGAAATGGTCAAGAAAGAATTAATAAGAGAGAATCAGAGATCTCAAGACCAGAGACCTAGAACTGGCAGGAAACCCAGACCTGAGTCATCGAACAAAGAAGATCATGCAAAACCAGTTGTAAAACTAGGACTTTGTTCACCATCTCTTGATTGATTCCCCCTTACACAAAGAAAGTGCAGGGTGGGGAATTTGAGATCTCTGGGTTCAAATCCCACATCAGCTATGGGACCCTGGGAAAATCATTTCATGTCTCAGCTTCCTCATAGGAAGTTTCAGATAGCAGTAGCCTTTCCATGAAAGAGGTGGTGAGAGGTTTAAAAAAGATCAAATGGATAAAGCATTTCCAAACCTTATTAAACCTGTCTTCATAACCATTCCCTCCATAGCCCACCTCATGCCTCTCCCTCAAAGGAGGGAGCAAGGGATAGAACTAAAAACACTGATTGTCATCATCTATGTAATCAGAGACAATGTAGAACAGATATAAGGACCCCAATGTAGAACAGAGATAAGAGTTCTATCCTGTGGCAGCATTCCACTTGTGGAAAGGAATCCTGGGGTTAAATCTTGATGCTAGCACTAGTCTTGTGTCTCTAGAAAAGTTCCCTGATCTCATATTCCTCATCTGTGAAATGGCTGGGATGAACGAGATGACTCTGAAGTCCTGCCAGCCCTAGATTCAAAATCAGAATCTGAAGAATACTTTGAATTTCCAGGACAATACATTTCAGAATGAAGTATTCTATCAAAAATCACCACAATGGCACTAAGAATATTCTCCAGAAAGTTGAGGTTCTTGGTCAGTTCTGACTCAGTTAAAAGAGCTCAGATATTTGTCCTTCACTGAATATCTAATCACCCTTTGATTTCTGACCAATCCAATCTTGGTCATGACCATTTTATAAAACCCCCCTGCCTTTCCTAGCTCAGCTGTTCAGCTTTGAGAATTCTCTACCCATGGAGCATTTCAGAAGATCCAGTCTAGATGGCTTATCCCAAAGAGAAGTCTCCCATCCTGCAGCAGCATCTGAGAGTGAGCCATGTTGGGAGATCCACATTTCTCTCAACTTTTATTTTGTTAGCAAAAAAGGTGCTAATCGAATGTCGCTTGTAATATAGGTCTTCATAACACCAAGAGAGAAAATTAAGGAAACAATTATGAATGCCATTTTCACAGTAGCCAGTGATATACAGCTCCAATTTAAACCACTGCCCTCCCTCTGAAGAGGCGGCATTTCTAACTTACCCATTATTCTCATTTTGTGGAGAAAAACCCTTCCTGGAGTTCATGTAAGTTACAAACACATGTATTCATGAAGACTGTCTCCCTTCTGAAAGGAAATAGGGCTGGACCATGGTCAAGTTCATGCAGGATTCTGAGAATGAGACCCAAAACCCAGCTGCCCATCTAACCTTCCATCCATAAGCCAAGGCCTGTAAGCAGACATTGGGGGCCATTTGGGGACTCCTGAACTCAGCAATGTTAGGGAGTGATCGTGTCACTTAACTCACACAGATAAATTTGGGGGAATGGAATGGTAAGGCAGTCGTGACCCACCAGTCTCCATTGAAACCATCCCCAAATGTGCCTCCCTCTGTCTTCCAGGGCTCCAAAGCATTTACAATCTGCTGTTTCCACCACTTTGCTTCCTGTAGGGATGGCAATGGATGTTAAGAACATTCATTAGCTCTTCTGCTGAATGCAAAAAGGATTTAATCAAAAATCAAGGTCCCGTGAGTATTTTGCTGAAGCGTTGCTAGCGGACCTGTTGACAGTCCAAGTTGAGAAATCCAAAGTCAGAATCGCTTCTCCAGGATCATTTGCCAAAGGATTCCATCCAAAGAAAAGAAAAACTTCCTTAAGCATGAGTGCTGGCTCAGGGGGAAGGGGCTGCCTTGGGAAGAGATGGGCTACCCCCTCCATGGGGGTTTCCACAGCCCTAGGCTGGGATGGTAGAAAAGGGATGGTGGTATGGTTGGCTATAGGATGGAACCCAGGTTTTGGAGGTTCCCTCCATCTCTGGGATTCTAATTCCACATGAATAAATGGAGAAGGTGTCCAAAAGTCTCCATCATGGGATCCCACTGAAACAAGAGAGCTTGAAATAAGAGCAGGGAAGAGACTGTTTCACTTCTAACACAAATAATGACTGTCTAGAAGTTTCCCTGAAGGAGGAGTTAGACACTTGACTCCTGCAAGCAGTCAAAAAGTGTTTGTGGATATCAGGATCCCTAGTCGGTCCACATTAACTGATGAAATGTCTCCACTGGCTAAAATCTCCCTGACTTTTCCCAGCCACAGGCAACATACATAGACAAGCCCTATCTAATTTTCCCAGTCATTTATTTGCATAGAAATCTAGCAAAAATCATTTGCAATGTATTCAATGAAGAGTATCTCTTAAGCCCTTAGACTATCCTAGGCACTATGCTGGATCCCTAGGATCCAGAGACAAAAGTGAAGCGGCCCCTGCCCCCCGGTGACCTGCACTCCTCCCCCACCTCTCTTTGGGGATCTCCACTCAGAGACTCCTCCACTGGAAGCAATCTTGCCCAGCTTCATTCATCCTCATGCACCTTCCCAAGATCCCTCCTTTGCTCACACCCATCCTCAACATCTCCTTAATTCTGGGCGTGACCTGTCCCCCAAAACCCCTTGAGGATGGAAGCTGCCATAGTTCTCATGACCCTGTCTGCATTACAGTGGAAATTTGATTTCAAGGGATATTGATGGTGAATTAAAATCAGCATCAGAAAGTTCAAAGTTTGGATTATTGCAGCACTATTTATCTGGAAGTGTTACTGTGGAGGAGGCAGAGGTGGGCTGTGTCAAGGCAGGGGACAGGATCACCCAGAACACAAAACAAAATCCACAGCCACCTGAGCATTCGAAGCAAGAGTTTCCATTGATCAGCCACACACACAGAGGAGTCTGGAACCCTCGGCTTCATTCTACCACTTACGCTATCTGTGGCCTTAGACTGTTTTCTTTTTAATAAAGTCCAAACTTCAAAATGGAACTGGGAGGGTCAGGAAGGAGAGGGTCAACTGTTTTCTTTGCCTTGATTTTCAAAGACTGCAGCAAGTACATGTGACCATAGGTAAATGTGAAGCCACGTTCCCTATTCATGTAAAGCATCAAAGTCTATAAAGCATTATCTTCTCCACATCTCGGTAAGCTCCCATTTCATAGGTGATAAAACCAAGACTCAGAGGAAGTGGGAAGCCCTGACCAGCAAGTGTCAATGATGAAATTCAGACTCAGGTCTCTTGATGTTCAAGCTCACTTCCCTCCTAACATCACTCTACTATCCTACATGCAATGGCTGCAAGTCATGAAAACCAAGTCAGGGCAAAAAACATGTATAAAACAGCTGAGGGGTACCTGGGCCTGGAAGCAGGAAAATTTGAGTGCAAATCCTGCCTCAGGTGCTTAACAATTATGGGAATCTGGGCAAATCACTTCACCTCTGCCTACCTCGGATCCTTCACATGTGAAGCAGGGTTAATGGTAGTACTGCTTCTGAGAGTAGTTGGGGTGCAAGTGAGATGTAAATCATTTAGCACAGGGCCTAACCTGTAGTAGATGTTATGTAAATGTTGGCTATAATTATTCTGAATCTCCTATCGTGAGGGCTGGAGCTACCAGAGAAGGCGAAAAAGAATCCCTGCTCTCAAGGAGCTACTGAACTAAAGGGCAATCAACTCTTACAAATAAGATAGATGCAGGATGACCTGGAAAGTAGTCAGCAGAAGGAAGGCATGGAGTTAGGGGGATGACAAAGATGCCCTTGAAGAAGGTGGATGTGATCTGACTCATGAAGGAAGCCAGGAAGGAGAGACACAGGAGGAAGAGAAAGATGGAGCTGGTTCTTACTTTTCCTACTAATTGAGGCTCTGCTCTTCTGTGGCCATTCACCACCCTCAGCCATATACCAACTTCAGTCTTTGCTCCCCACATGATCAAATTCTTGAAAGCAGGAAGGGTCGATCCCAACATAAAATCACAGTTGTTAGTCAAATTTTAAATATGAATTCCAGCTCTGTCACTTACTGCCTGGATGGCCTTGACCAAATTTCCTCATCTCCTGAGACCTCCCTCCCTCAATTTCCCCAACTATAAAATGAGAGGATTAGACTCAATGGCCCCCAACAGTGTCTCTCCTAGTACAATGATCCTATGACCAAATGAATCCCTTCCAGTTTTAAATTGAAGAATGAGAAAGAACTTTTTTTTAATACTTCTTCTGGTTTATGTTTGTAGAAAAAAATATTTTTGTTAGAGGAAAAGACCATTTAAGTCATGTAAAACCAAAACAAAATGAGTTATTAAAAGCCTAAAATTATTATTTTCAATCAACTCTCCAACATTGGCTTTTCCATCAGTGATTTTTGACCACCAAGGGTCTTGTTCCTGGGGAGCTCTTGATGCTAATGCTTTCCATGTTGCTTGCTTTGCATCTGTTCATTCCAGTCGGGGTCAAAAGGTAGGCATTAGGACTTCCTTGGGGTAGAGAGAGGAACAAATCGACACACTCTGAAACCTCAATCCTGCCCAGGGCTTAAGGGGTTACCCTGTAGGGAAGTGGGAGTGAGCACATGGGCAGGGATGAAGCTTGGAAGGAATGGGGTGGGGGGAAGCAGAGTTGGGGGGCTGGGGGAGTCTTTGTATCATAAACACCAATATGGTCTCACTGTCATCTTTCACAAAAGGAGAATGAATTCCTCCCACTGTCTTCCAGTCAGTCTTCTTCTAACAGGTTCTTTCTTTCCCATGGATGTCCTGCAACAATGACTTAGCTTGTTGCCTTGGATGAAGAGTTCATTTGTCTTTTCTTTTTCTTCCTGTCCCCTCCTTCTCTGCCCCACCCCCTTTCATAACGGAATAAACTTGCCTAACTTCTGGTACAAAATCAGCTCACAAACTTTTCCCGTTTTTATTTGTCCCAGTTGTAATCCCCAAAGTGCTGCCATGTTTCTTTAACATCTGGGGCTCATCTCATCTCCGCTAATGACTCACTCGTCTGCAGAAGAGGCCTGCTGAGGGCCAGATGCGCCACGTCACGCGGGCTTAATGGGATGCAAAGGATCCAAATAAAAGGTACGTGTTAACGATTAAGAGGGGAGGGGGCCACATGCTGCTTGGATGGAGGGGGCTGTCTGACATTCTGTCTTGAGAAAAACTAGGCCTTCAAGAGCTAAAACCTGGGGGGGGCGGGTCTCGCTTGGGGAATTCCATAAATTTTACCATTTTAGGGGGTTGGGAATAGGAAGGAACTGCTCTTGTGGATGCCGAGATAAATTAAGATAAAAAGCTTGCCCACCACTCCTAGTTTCCAGAGACATCACCCCGTCCCTTAAGGACCATGATTGACCTACACAAATAGTTTCCACTTGGATGAGCTGACAAATATATGAATAACTTAGATGTTTTCTAGCTTCTTCAGGCATAAGGACCTGTATTCAAATCCTACAGAGCTCCCTATGTGGCAGACCATGGTTTACTGCTTTGGAAAATGAGGTTAAATCAGGTGAGCTTTACAACTTTTCTCTAATTTTTTAATGCTTAAATTCTAACCATCCTCAGGGCGGCTAGGTAACATAGTGGATAGAGCACTGGCCCTGAAGTCAGGAGTACTTGGGTTCAAATCCGGCCTCAGACACTTAATAATTACCTAGCTGTAAGACCTTGGGCAAGCCACTTAACCCTATTGCCTTGCAAAAACCTAAAAAAAATTCTAACCACTCTCGACTCAAATTGTCTTATCTAAATGACACATAATGACATAGAAATTCATCTTTTCCCCTCTCTTATCTTTCCCAGTTGCTGCAGTGAAAAAAACCTACAAGTGTCCAGGAACTACCAGCCCTGACACAAACATTCATTCTTTATTCAAAGTCAACTCTCCTTTTGAAAAGATGGTTTTCTTTCTGAGAAGATGATCTGTATGGAGAGGGGTCCTGGCTTATCAGTAGCTCTCTGTATGGATGAAATTACTGGTCTAATTTAAAAATGAAGGAAAAGATTTTGAGTTTGGAATCTTGGAGAAGAATCCAGATTAGATCCCAGCTCAGTTGAAGTCTTTCCTCCAAGCCTCTGTTTCCTCATCTGCAAAATGAATGGACTGCTATTCCCATCCTCATGTTGTAAGAATCAGATGCCATTATTTATTTAGTTTTATTTTTTCAAGGCAATAAGGTTAAATGACTTACCCAAGATCACACAGCTATGTATTAAGTGTCTGAGATCAAATCTGAACTCAGGTCCTCCTGACTCCAGGGCTGATGTTCTATGCACTGTGCCACATGCAATCATTTATGTGAAAGGTTTTAATCCTAAAATGTTGGGGAAATGTCAAGTCTCTTCATTTTTAAATTAGACAAGTTATTTCATTCACAGAGAGAACTACTGATAAGGCAGTCGTAACTCTCTCCATACAGATCTTCTCAGAAAGAAAGAAAATCAATTTTAAAGAGTTTCCAGGAACCCCAAGTAACTAAATCCCAGTCATTCTGCCAGTCTTTGTCAGAATCAAGACATGAAGCCAGGTGTTTCTGAAGGACTCTGAAGCTGGTTTTCTGCCCACTCTACCTGTTACCTCAAGGGGGAATTACCTAGTAATTATGGTTGCTGTTGTAGTTCTCCTTTCCTCCACAGGGCAGTCAGATGCCAGAGTGGACAGAGCACTGGCCTTGGATTCAAGAGGACAGGAGTTCAAATTTGACCTTAAGACACTTGCCACTTATTAGCTGTGTGACCTTGGGCAAGTCACTTCACCCCAATTTCTTGGCATCCAGTGCCATCTCCAGTCATCCTAATTCATATCTGGTCACTGGCTCCAGATGGCTCTGGAGGAGACAGTGAGGCTGGTGACTTAGCACAGCCCCCTTCATTCAAATCCAATTCACATGTTTGTCATGGTATCACCTCCCTGATGTCATGATCTTCTTTGAAAATGAAGGGCAGGGGGGCAGAGCCAAGATGGCGACAAGAGTGGAGGGTGTCCTAGGAGCTCTCTCATAAATCTCTGAAACTAAGGACTTTAACTAAATTTTCAAGAGACAGAACCCACAGAGGGACCCAGTGAGGCAGTGCTCCTACTCAAGGTAACCTGGAAAAAAGCAGAAAGGCTCTGCTCCCCGGGGCTGGCGGGGTGGCCCGCTGGAGGGGTGGCTGGCTAGAGCAAAAGAACTTCAGCCTCCTGGAGGCAGCCCCAGGGTGCTGGGAGCCACTGCTCCCAGCAGCATGGGAGTTTCATGACCTGCGCCCTGGGGAGCACGGGGCACAAAGTGGGGGAGCAGCGAGGGACCTCTGCCAGAGCAAGCACGTGGAGCCCAGCCCTCAGGGCACACGGCAAGCTGCCTGGCCACTGCATTCCAGATCCAGTAAACAGAAGCAGGTGGAGCTGGTAAGCAGGAGCCCCCAGGACATGAGTCCATTGAACTGAGGGAGGGGAGTGAAAAGAGAGAGAGGAGCTCTGTCCTCCGCCCCTGGAACAGGACTCTGGGGCTCTGACATAATTCAGATCCTGATTGCAGTCTAGGCCCCCCCAATAGAACAACAGGGCCCCCCCACCTCAGCCCCGTGGCAGAGGGGGGCGCTTATGGTCATTCACAGACCAGGAGGGAGGACAGAGCCTCACACACTGAGACCCTTGTGGGAGTGCCCCAAAAGCTCAGGAAGCACGCCAAAACAGGCACAGGCTGGGAAAAATGAGCAAGCAGAGAAAAAAGAGGAACACAATTGAGAAATATTTTTCAAATGAGCCCAAGAAGGATCAAAACACTCAGTCTGAAGATGAGGAAGCACAAGCTCCTACATCTAAAGACTCCAAGAAAAACAGAAATTGGGCTCAGGCTATGACAGAGATTAAAAAAGACTTTGAAAATCAAATGAGGGAGTTAGAAGAAAAACTGGGAAAAGAAATGAGAGAGATGCAAGAAAAACATGAAAATGAAGTCAGCAGCCTAGTCAAGGAAATCCAAAAAAATGCTGAAGAAAATGGTATGCTAAAAACCAGCTTAGGTCAAATGGATAAAACAGTTCAAAAAGTTATGGAGGAGAAGAATGCTTTAAAAATCAGAATGGACCAGATGGAAAAAGAGGTTAGAAAACTCTCTGAGGAGAACAAATCCTTCAGACAAAGAATAGAATTCAGGGAGATTGATGAATTTGCCAGAAACCAGGAATCAATACTTCAAAACCAAAAAAAATGAAAAATTAAAAGAAAATGTGAACTATCTCATTGAAAATACAACTGATATGGAAAACAGACTTAGGAAAGATAATTTAAAAATTATTAGAATACCTGAAAGTCATGATCAGGAAAAGAATCTTGACATCATTTTCAAAGAATTACTACAGGAAAATTGCCCTGATATCCTAGAAGCAGAGGGCAATATAGAAATGGAGAGAATCCACCAATCACCCTGAGAAAGAGATCCCAAAAAACCAACCCCTAGGAATATCATAGCCAAGTTCCAGAACTCCCAAGTCAAAGAGAAAATATCACAAGCAGCCAGAAGGACATAGTTCAAATATCATGGAGCTGCAGTCAGGATCACACAGGACTTAGCAGCAGCTACATTGGAAGCTCGTAGGGCTTGGAATACAATATACCAGAAGGCAAAAGAGCTTAGAATGCAGCCAAGAATGAACTACCCAGCAAGGCTGAATGTCCTCTTCTAGGGAAAAAGATGGACTTTCAATGAACCAGAGGAATTTCAAAGGTTCCTTTTGGAATGGCCAGAGCTGAACAGAAGGTTTGATCTTCAGATACAGGACTAGGGTGAAGCATGGAGATTGGAGGAGAAGGGGAAAATATGAGGGACTTAATGATGATGAACTGCATGTATTCCTGTATAGAAAAGTGACACTGATAATACTCATATGAACCTTCTCAGTTAATAGAGCAGGTAGAGGGAGCTTTTATAGTTGAAGCACAGGAGAAAGCTGAATTTGAAGATATAATGTGGTGTAAAAATGGAGTCAATAGAAAAAAAGGGAAATGGAATGGTAGAAAGAAAAAGGAGAGGGGAATAGGCCAAGATATTTCATATAATAAGATTTTTCTTTATTATAATGAGCTATTGCAATGATATGGAATGGGGGGGAGGCAAGGGGGAACAAGGGAATCTTCGCCCTTATAAGAGGTGGCTAGGAGATGAAACAGCATATATACTCAATGGGGTATGGGCATTTGGAGTAAGAAGGGGGGGACAGGGGGAAGGGGGGGATGTGAGTGATGGAGGAGAGGATGGACCATGGGGGGAGAGTGGTCAGATATAGCACATTTTCTTTTTTACTTATTGCAAGGGGCTGGGATTGGATGGCCTGTCCAGGACCATAGGGCCAGGTGGATGCTGGGCCTAAGGGGTGGTATGGGGGCTCGGGGCTTCTTGGCCCCAGGACCAGGGATCTGTCTGCTGCGCCACTCAGCGACCCTACAGCAGAGTCAGAGTGAAAGGAGAGAGAAAATAGAGTACATGGTAGCGGAGGAATAAGAAAGGAGGGAGTTGCAATCAGCAATGGCAATGCTGGAAAAATATGGAAGTAACTTTTGTGATGGACTTATCTTAAAGAATGTGATCCACCGGCAACAGAGTTGTTGGTGTTGGAACAAAGACTCAAGCACATCTTTTGTTATTATTATTTGGGGGAGGGTGCAGGGCAAGTGGGGCTGGGTGGCCTGCCTGGGGCCACATAGCAGGGTGATCCTTGGGTGTCTGAGGCCGGATTTGGCCCCAGGTTCTCCTGGCTCAAGGGCCAATGCTCTGTCTGCCACCCAGCTGCCCCTACTATTATTACTATTTTATTTTATTTTGGGTCTTTTTTTCTTTTTTTTTTTTTTTTTTTTGGTTTTTGCAGGGCAGTGGGGTTCAGGCGGCTTGCATGTCACACGGCTGGGTGATTGTTGGGTGTACGGGGCCAGATGTGGGCTCGGGTGCTCGTGGCTCCAGGGCTGGTGCTCCGTCCATTGCTCCACCTGGCCATACCTACAATTATTACTATTATTTTTTTAATTTTAATTTTTTTCTCTCCCCTTTACTTTATCACTGAAGCAAGTCTATATTTATGGGGGAAGGGGTATCTCGTTCACTCTTAAACAAGAATATTTTACTAATGTAAAATAACATTAATTGTACAAAATGAGAATAATTATTAAATTAAAAAAAAAGAAAAAAGAAAGAAAATGAAGGACAGGGAGCAGCTAGGTGGCACCAAGTCAGGAGGACCTAAGTTCAAATATGACCTCAAACACTTAGCAATTACCTAGCTGTGTGGCCTTGGGCAAGTCATTTAACCCCCATTGCCTTGCAAAAAAAAATATTTTTTTTCAAAAATGAAGGACAAATATTTCCCCCATACCCCTCCAGTTCCCAGTACCCTTCTGTCTTCTCTAGTCTATCTGTTTGACTGGTTTCTCAGACTTTCCTTCACAAAAGATATAAATGGTGTTGGTTAAGGCTAACAATGGACAGTTTAAAGAGAAGTATTTCCATTTTCATAGTGCCCAGAGTCTTAATTAAGCACAAATTAGAGAATTTCAGCAGATGAGAGAAGGATCCTCAGGCCTTCATGACTCCTCTGAATTCCTGGGTCAGGTCAGACTTGTAGGCCATCTAAGGGCTGTGGTTTCTGGGACAACACTCATCTTTGTCTTAAAAGCATCAAAGGCTTAATGAAAACCAAGACCTCCATTGGTTCAGTGAGTTACCCAAGTCGCACAGGTGGAAGGGGCAGGA
Source organism: Macrotis lagotis (assembly GCF_037893015.1). Taxonomy (NCBI): domain Eukaryota; kingdom Metazoa; phylum Chordata; class Mammalia; order Peramelemorphia; family Peramelidae; genus Macrotis; species Macrotis lagotis. The sequence continues at coordinate 7,067,166 of NC_133661.1, forward strand.
TCTTCCAACTGGTTTATGCTTTATTCATCTCATTGTGGTTTTGTAGGCTCAGTTTGGCTAATGTCTGAAAACTCTGGGATGAAATTAGAAATTCTGATCCCAATTATGAGTTTGACTCATTAATATGTGCAAGACACAATAGAAGATTAGAAATACACAAAGTATCAACTAACAAAGTTCATGGAATATGGTGGAGGAATATTAATATTGATTGATCGACTTTTCATTGGCATCAAGTAAACGTTTCAGAATCACCAAGCTATTTGGCCATAAGATTGCCCCAATAGTCCCAACTTCTTTCCTTGATGTGAATCAAACATCTTTGCAACTTGAATAAGCCCGTTCTGATCAAAACTGTGTTATGTCCTACAATTCAAGTGGAGGAATGCTATCAGAGAATAACCTGCTCAACTCAGTCCCTCTTCAAAGAAAGGGAGCTCCAAGACTGGGGAGGCCAACCAGACTTGACCACAAAGCCCTTCTATAGCAGCAGTTGCTCAGACTATCCATATGCATCTATTAGACACCTTTGGTGTGCCAGGCTCTATGGGAGATTCTGGTGATTCACTAACTGATGTGATGCATTTCCTGCCCATCTTTCATCACCAACTGTTCCAAGGGTCTGATTCCTGACTACTCCCTCTGATAACCCAACACCAACCTGGACTTGAGTCAGATGTTACTGGTGTGCCATCTTAGAGGTGACGGGGCCACCTAGCTCTGGGCAAAGAGAGCCCCCAGGCTCCAGTGGCATGAGACTTCCTAGGAAGGGTGATGTCCTTGGTGACACATGAATGACATCATGGGTGACAGTGGGGGGACAGAAGACAGCTATCCTTTCTCTGGTGGCTGCTTGGCATGCTGGGCAGTGACAGATGGTAACTGTACAAACACCCTGGAAAGGACAAGAATTCTAAGGCTAGTCCTGTTCAGAAAATCACTCACATGAGAATTTGCTTCTTGCTCAGAGTCCAAAAGGATGGACATTCCTCCAAGACCATGTAGCCTCTCCCACAGAAGAAACCTCTCAGAGTCAACCCTTCACCTGATGAAATGACCACAAAACTCTTCATGATTGCTATCGTTTTTTGCTATTAACATCGTCATTATTATCATTTCTTTAAGGAGCTGAGTACTTGAAATCGATTTTTAATCCATTGAAAGGAGGGACTGGCATTTTCCTCTCTTTGCATACCCAGCTCTTTTCACAAAATCTGACACAATTAATAACTATTATTGATTGATTGACCAAAGATTCCTTTGGCAAAAATGACTAGATCTGATTGAAAATCCTCTTCAGGATGTGCTCTCTGGTCCAGTGGATATCCATGAGTCTCAAGCTCCCATGAGGAAATGGAAAACTTGGTTCATATTTGTCATTGGAAACCTAGCATCCACTCCCCTCTGTCCAATCATGCCTGTCCTCTCAGATGAATGTAGATGCCACCTTGATACCCCCAATCACAGCCTGAGCAAGGGGTACCTTTTAGGAGATGGACAGACTTCTTTCTATCTGAACAGACTCCCTTCTCTCTGGAGACATACTTAACTTATTTCTGCAGCATAAAGATGTTGATCTGAGAGTTCTCCTATGCATTAGAAACTGAAATTATAAACCAAATAATAGTGCCAATAGCCCTTTAAAAGTTACGTTAAATATACATTTTAGAAATAAGACTTCTACCTTGAAAGTGGAAGAAAAGTTGAAAAGAAAAAACAACTATTGAGTATCTACCATGTTCAAAGGAGTAAAAAGAAGGAATTTCCTCTCAAATAAAAGATGAATTTTATTGCTACAAACTGATCCAATTTTGCATTCCTTTTTTTCCCCTATAAAAAATATGAATCTGACCATTGTATGCATTAAAGCCAAACAGCAGGAACATCCTTTAGACTATAAACTCCTTCAGGGCAGAGACTGCCTTTTGCTTCTTTTTTGTATCCGCAAACATAGAACAGTGACTTGCCCAGGGTCATATGACTGAAACTTGTCTGAGTGCAGATTTCAACTTGGGTCTTCCTGACCCCAAGCCCAAAGCTCTATAAACTAAGCTACTTAGTTGTTCTTAGTGATTAATAAATGCTAACTGATTTATTATTATTACTGATTGAACATCCTGACAAAACAACATCTGATTAGTTTTTTAATCAAACTACCTTGTTAAAAAAAAAAAAAAGCAGCCTTCATAATGGAGATAATACATACCAGGTTGCCCTGGCACCTTCCAAGGAGACCAAAGACTTGTCCATGTTTTGTGGAGAGTAGATGAAATTGGGTCAGTTTAGAAAGCCCTGCTTCCCTGGTCATCTCCAGAAATCTCCTCTTCCTCCATCCCTAAGTTCCTTGTCCCTTGATGACACAACAGATGGCCAAGATGGCAGCCAATGGTGCTCCTCTTGCCAACCTCCAAGGAGAGTAAGGCCCACAGCAATGCCAAGGGAGGCTCTTTCCATCCCCAGTTTTTCCCTTCTAAAGATCATTTGCCAAGCTTGACTTCTCCATTTCCCCTGGGGACCCAGGGCTGTCTTCTAAACTGACAAGTCCCAATTTTGGAGGATGCTGATTTCTCCAGAGAAAGACAAATGCTCACCTGGAGGCCCGACGAAACTTCTCAGCCATGGGAGGAGGCTGCCCCAGGAAAAACCTTTCAGAAGTAGTTACAGCAGGAGTCAAACCAACTAGTCTCTTATGATTTCATTTAATTTGACTGTAACTTTTCCCTGGCAAGAGTGATTAGAATTCTGACTTTTACTAGAATTCATGCAGACTTTTTTTAATGTCATTTTATAAAGGTACAGTCGTTCAGAAAGAACATTTTCATTAGCAACTTATAATGAGAAGCTAGGTACACAGACAAGTTTGGATTTTGTCCTGGGAAAGTGCATGGTTACCTCTGAGTGGAAGAGGTCGAGACCTGGGAAGTCAGGATATCTGAGATCATTTACTAGTTGGATGATCATGCCTCAGTTTCCTTATCTATAGCATGAGGGGGAATGAAATAGGCCAGAGGAGTCCCTTCTAGCTTTAAATTTCAGATCTAACAGCACTGGTGCTTAATATGTGCTGGTATTTAGCATATAGTAGGTGCTTAATAGTCAGACTGGGAATGCAAAGATTGGTTTTCTTTTTCTTTTCCTTTTTTTCAGGTTAATATCCTCTGCCCTCCAAGTGCTTACAACCAACCACAGCTGATAAGGACACATCACAAATAAGTAAGAGTCAGGTAAAATGAGCTCAGAACCAAGGAGAGATCAAACAAAATGCTCTGGGAAGTCTAAGGGGGCCAGCTGAAACCATTTATTCATTCATTCATTCATTCATTCAATGAGTATCTTTATTTCATTTGGCATGATGATCCATTAAAAACCCTAAATTGTTTTATAAATTCAGAAAACACTTAACAATTAAGAAAATTATTATTTACAAAACAATTCTGAAAATTTAACATTAACAAAACAACCTCTGAAACAATTAAGAAAATGTTGATAATACTGTCAAAGAAATGTCAAAATTAAGCAAATTTCTAAATCTCCTATCAATAAATAAACAGTCAGATAGTGTGGATGATAAGAGTACTGGGTCTGGAATCAGAAAGACTTGAGTTCAGATATCACCTCAGACACCAGCTATGTGACCCTGAACAAGTCACTTCTGCTTGTCTTAATATCCTAAACTATACCACTGTGCTTTAGACTTTTACACCATGCCCCTGAATGACCTTCATCTCCAGTACCCATGCTTTGCAGCTTCCATTTAGGCATTGTTTTCCCAAATAGAATGTAAGCATCTTGAGGGCAGAGATTATCTTTCTTTTTACTTATATCTTTGAAAAATGTATAAACTACAGTAATGAACACTATTACACTTAATTGTACAGCCTTGGGTAAGTCACATTAGCCTTTGTTTGCCTCAGTTTCCTCAAATTACAAAATAGTGCCTATCTCCCAGGGTTATTGTGCCGATCAAATGAGATCATCTTTGTAAAAGACATAGCACAGTTTTTGTTACTTAATAATTTTTCAGTAGTGTCCAACTCTTCATGACCTCATTTGGGATTTTCTTGGTAAAGATACTGACATGATTTGCCATTTCCTTCTCCAACACATTTTATAAATGAAAAAAAAAAAAAAACAGGCAAACAGGTGAAGTGACTTGTCCAGGATCACACAGCTAGTCAGTGTCTGAGGCGAGATTGAAATTCAGGCAGAGGAGTCTTGCTGACTCCAATTCTGGCACTCTACCCACTCTGTCACTTAGCAGACAAGCAAGAGAAGTCATCCTGTCAAGTCAGGGAAAAAGAGGAAAAGAGCACCTGGTCTGGCACTAGAGGATCCGGGTTCAAATTCTGCAGCTGCCTCTCATTAGGGTGCACTGTGAGGTAGGGCCCACAGTGAAGTAGGGTCCGCAGTGAGGTAGGGCCCACTATGTGGTAGGGCCAACTGTGAGGTAAGGCGCACTGTGAGATAGGACCCACTGTGAAGTATGCCCAATTGACCATCTGGCCAGAGCCATGGGCACAGTCAAAGGATAAATCTAACTACTCTCTGTTCTAACTACTTTACTGCAGAGATTCTGTCACCTGTCCTCTCCCCTCTTTCCTAGAAATCTTTCATTTAGATTTTTTAAGAATGGGGAAAATTACCAATAATTAGTAGCACTCTCACATTTCTGTATCACCATGAGACTTACAATTTTATAATAGCAACAGTGATAGAGCAAATATTACTGTGATCTCCATTTTACAGATAAAAAACAGGTTCAGAGAGATAAAGGGATTTGTTCAAAAGACAATAATAATTTTTGGTGGATGAGAAAAAGGAGACAGAAAATCTTGCCACAGAATACAACACCAAATAGACCAACAAATGGTCTAGTTATTCTGAAAAACAATTTAGAATTATGCGGACAATATTGCTAACATATCCATGCTAACTCAGAGATTCCATGACTGGAAATACACTCTAAAGATAAAAAAAGAACAAATGATAGCATATATCCCCTTTGAGTGGTGGTAAAGAAATGGAAAGTAGATGCCCATCAGTTGTAGAAGGCTAAACAAATTGTGGCCCATGAATACAATGGAATATTACTAAGACATATGAAATGGTGATTATGAAGAAGTCAGAGAAGCAAAAAAAAACTTATATGAACTGATGCAAGTTAAAGTCAGTAGACACAGGAGAACAGGTTGACTCAAAGGAAGGGGAAAGAGCAATACTGGCTTGGTAGGAAAAGTCCTTGTTCTAGAGTCAAAGGTCATCCATTCAAATTCTTCCTTTGCTTCTCATTGTTCATATAACCTCAGGCAAGTCAGGAAACCAACCTGAATCTTGATTATTAAATTATCCTTGAGGCCCTTTCTAGCTCTTGGGTGTGAGTCTTTGAAACTAAACATTGGGTAACTACAATGATCGAGAGAAGAGATAAGAAACTGGACCTCTCTACCTTACTAGGTGGGGTGAGGAATGATTGGTGTGGAATGTTCCATGGCACAGCAGAAGGTCTTGCTTTCTTTTTATAATCTTTATCAGGAAAACTGTACTGGGTAGTGATGGTAAGGGTTGTGTAGACATACATCTGAACACACACACACACACACACACACACACACACACACACACACACACATACACATACACAAGATAATGCTTGTCCAGAAGACTATGACATCGGGGAGATGTTGCCATGTCAATCCCATGAATTGGATTTGAGTGAAGGTGGTCTGTGCTAAATCACTAGTCTCACTTTTTCCTCCATTGCCATCTGGGTCCAGAGACCACATATGAATCAAGATGATAGCAGATGCTCATCACAATTCAACTTAGATCAATTCATACTCTGGGAATGATGTAAAGACTAACAAACTGCCTTCTATGGGGGGTGGGGGAAAGGAAGCAAGATTGGGGGAAAATTGTAAAACTCAAAATAAAACATTTATAAAATTTAAAAAAAGATGACAGCAGATGGCCCTGGATGTGAGGCAGTGAGGGTAAAATGACTTGCCCAAGGTCACACAGTAGTGTCAAGTGTCTGAGGTAGGATTTGAACTCCCAGCCTCCTGATTCTATCCCCTGCACCACTTAGCTGCCCACACATATTCAAAAGTGAATGTAATATAAAAGCAAAGGTATCAGTAAAACTTTAAAAAATGGCATAATCTTTCCCCTGAAATCAAGGCTCAGAGGAGTGGTCAGTTCAGAAGCAAATTTCTTAAGGGCATGAACTACCCCTATTGCTGAACCAGAGACTATTGATTAAGATATGATGGGGGATGACAACAGCTTATGTTCATAGAGTATGTTAAGGTTTCCTTACAAAAACTCCCGCATTTCCGTAACCCTTTAAAGGCAGACAATATAAGTATAATATCCCCTATTTTACAGATGGGAAAACTGAGGTTCAGGGAGATAAAGTGGCTTTTCTAAGGTCACATAGCAAGAAACAAAGTCAAGACATGAACTCAAGTCTTCTAGTTTCAACACCCAAATTTGGAAATCTTTGTCAAGTGATCAATGAACTGTAAACTGATACAGACTTTCCAGAAAATCCCTTTTCTCTGTGTAAGTCTGAGAAGCAGAAGAAAGCCTTGTAGAGAAGAATCATGCAGGAAAAGAAGATTCCATACTGGGAAGATCACAGATGGATCCGAGGATGAGATTCCTTGGATTTGTCATGCAGAAAAAAAAACATTAATCCCAATTTATCCATACTCCAATATTTATCACCAATAGAATGTTGGAGCAGACCAGTGCCCTAGAATTCCATGCTCCTACCCTCATATGGAAGGAAATGCACAAAACTGATGTTGTAACCCATAACTGTAAGAATAAAAAGACAAAGGATGGATAAAATCAGACCAAATGAAAAAAAATCAGTCTTTGGATGCTGAAGCTTGTTCTAGAAAAAAATGGAACTCAATGTAAACCAAAAAGTTGTTCCCATATTTGGATTTATGAGCTGGAAATTATTCTTCTCATACTCCTTCACTCTCCTGAGCCACCATGACCCAAGTCCCAAAGGACTCAGCTGAAAATATCCAAAGCACCAAAGATTCCCCAAAGGGTCTATTCCTTCCAGACTAGTATTGGACTTTGTGATAAAGCAGCGGTGTCCAATTCCTATGAGCTGCATATTGCCTTTAAAAACCACAAATTAACATTAGCCATGCTGTGGTGCGTTTTTATTTATTTGGTGAAATATTTGCCAGTGACTTTTTAATCTGGTTGGGTCTGAGAGTTTTGCTTCTGAGAATTTGATATCTCTGCAAAGGAGACTGAAAAGATTCAGCCTTCTCTTCATCTCCGCACCATACCTTAAGAAGAAGCTACAATGCTTGGCTTCCCAAACCAAATTTTCTCCTAGAGGATTGACAGATCTTTCAGGTGTCAATATGTCCACTTAAACCAGGAGTTCTTAACTTTTTTGGGTCCTAGACACCATCACCAATCAGCCTGGTGAAGTCTCTGAATTCCATCTCATAATAATGCTTTTAAATTCACAAAATGAAATATTTAGAATGACAAAGGAGGTCAAAGGCTAATAAAAAATAGATATATAGATATATTTATATATAAATAAAAATATATAAGTAAATAAAAATAAAGATATATATACCATCCAAGTTAATGAACCCCCTGAAATCTCTTCATGGATTACTTGGGGGATAGGACTTCTGGTGAAAACTACTGTTTTAAAAAGACCAAACAAAATTTGTAAAGGTCTCAGATTATGTGGGGAATGAATAGAAAAATCTAATACCACTCCAGGACCCTTATTAGAATGGAAGGATATTTAGTTACCCTAGACATTTCATTCTAGACTGTCACATATTTAGTAACCCAATCTCTCTAAGGGCTCCTGATCCATCCCCTGAACCTGGGCATCAAAACCAAAGTGAGCCTTACTACAGTAAGAGAAGAATTGAAGAAACACAGAATTACAAAAATATAAGAGACCACCTCATATCCAATTAGGAATTCCCCTGCTAAAGTCTCCAGAATTGTTCCATGATTCTTAGAGGTCAAAATGGACAAAAGATGCAAAATGCTTGGGGTTTCAAAGGGCCATCTAAAGTTTAACTTTCAGCACAACCTCTAAAATGTCACACATGTCTCCTGCCCTCTGCTGAGTCACACCATCATGGAGGTGAAGTAAACAATTAGTATTTTCCTCTGATCCATTTCCATTCAACCTTGGGGGAAAACAAGTCTCTCTACCCAGATGGGTGTTGCTTGGAATAGCACTTTTATGTGAATTTAAGCTGGTCTATTAATGCAAGAAAAACCCCACTGTCTTTAGCACATCCACTTGAGATGTCCAGAGGGAGTAGTCAATTAAAATTAATTGACGCCACCCTTAAAGATATCGAATTACGACATCCGAGGTTAAAAACAACAACCTGAGTCTCTTAATGAAAAAGTTTCCACTCCCTGCAAAGCAAGTCTGTCCTCACAAAGGTCCCCAGCCAAAAAAGGTCTCATTTATACTTTCCCCCCCTGCCCTTGCCCTTCCATCAGAAAGCCCCCAATACTTTCTCCAAGTCCATTGACTCATGTTGCTGTGAAAGTGACCCTGGGTTCTCAGAAGGTTCCCTGGTGGAGAGAAACCTCAATTTAGGCCAAATGACAGCCTGGCCGTCTTCTAACAAAAAATACACCTTACAAAGGAGAGGGAAGCTTATGGGCAGGCTGGTCAGGGGGTCATGCATTCTCTGACCACAGCAACCCATTGCTGAGCACTTACAATGAATTTGCAAGACCATGCCAGGTACCAATTCCACGTGGCAAAAGAGTATCATAGGATCCTGAGTCAGAAAAAAACTTAAAAAATCATCTACTCTCTGGACCCCCAAACTTGATTTAAAAAAAAATTCTAATAACTATTTCAATGTAATTGGTTTCCCTTCATTTTATGCTTTGAAAAATAAGATTCTGAGAAGGGGTCTCCAGGTTTTACCAAATTTCCAAGAGAACTAATCACATCACATCTTCAACTAGTCTCCTCCACTTATTTTTACAGATGAGGAAACTGAGGCTTACATAGGCTGTCACTTGGGAAAAGACACACTAATAATACAAAGTAGACTAAGAATTTGAATCCAAAAATCATTCCTTGCACCAAAACAACAGAAAAAGTGCTAAAGTTGAAGTCAGAGGACACAAGTTTCAATCTTCTCTTTGTCCTGTATGACCCTGGGCAAGTGGTTTAAACCCTTCTGAGCTCCACTTTCTCATTTGTCAAAGCCATAATCCTTCTTGGCTCATGCTTCCCTTTCTTCTCCTCTTCCCTACAGCATCAGGTGTGACCCTCTCCCCAAGACCAGGTAGAGAGCTGCCCACTTGTTTGTAGGTCTGCCAGATTGTGGACCCAGATGGTAAATGAGGTGATTTTGGACATCCTTTCTAGTTCAGATTCTAAAAACAGAAGCCTTGAGGTAAAAAGCACTCCTACATATCCTTAGAGATCCCCCTATACCCCTAGAAAAGATGATGGAAAGTATTCTATTGGGTAAATAGATCAAGTCAGGCTAAGAAGGGGTCAATTTATTTTGTTTGGTTTTCTAACCCAGTCCTTAAATTAGTTTAAAGACTTGTTAGAATTCCCCTGACCAGACTTCCCTTTATAAAATCCATAAACCTATCTATGTTGGTCGAGGAAAGACTGCAAACACAATATACATCCCATTTTAGACCTATGTGTTGCTCCTTGAAAAAGTAATTTCTTTACCAACAAGAACAGAAATTACCCCACAATCAAGGAAGTTCCATTGACCTTGAAGGGCAGACAGATTTTCTTTCTTGCTTCCCCAATCCCTCAAGTAAGGTCAAAGAGTGAAAAGTGATTAGTTGGGTACCCCTGGGAAAAGAGGCTCCTTTAATGAGGAACAGGGGAAGAAGCCAAAAAGCTAAGGGGTGAAATTGGAGGATCCCCAAGGCCAAGCATCAGGAATTAGAGACTCGTGCTCTGCTCATCAAAGACAGGTTAAGGAGCCTCATTTGCACAATCAAATCTCAACTTTTCAAAGAGTTTCACATGAAGCCATACACTTCAGGGGCAATCTCCAAAACCATCTCCCTCAGGGAGCCCTCTGATTAGCCCAAACCCTCTCCCAAACACCCCATCACAAACTTCAGCCTGGCCAAGGCTACAGCCTCAAATCATTGAGTTATGTGAATAATCTTTGCATGTAGGTGTGTCTATGCTGTCACTACTGGGCAAGCATCTAACAATACTTGCTGACTAATCCACTGTAGCCTCATTAGATGGGAAGCTCTAGGTGGGCACCCTAGGATACCTGATAGAATAGCAAACACCCTGAAGACATTCCATAAACATTTATGTGTGTGTGTGCGTGTGTGTGTGTGTGTGTGTGTGTGTGTATAGATATATATATAGATATATATATATATATATCCCAAAATTCAGAAAAGTCAAGTGGCAGGATTGGCCCTGCCTTCAAACTTTGACATGACCCTGGGCAAGATTTTTTGTTTCTTAGTAGCCCAGGTTACTCTCTAAGAGAAAAGAAGATTCAGAGGAGTGGGGGGTGGGAGTGGAGATCTGAACAAGCAGAGGGTTTTTCCTCATCAGGATGTTTCTATACTAATAAAAACCTAAGTCTTTCATAAATTGAATTAGTAATTCTCTTCCAATTTCTGAACAAATAATCCAATTTTTCACAAATCAATGACACAATTCAGAATTTTCCTTCAAAATGTTTATGATCATATCTTTCTACTAATCATGGCTAGCAGATGATTTCCAGATATATCTGTCCAACTCTAATCATTTAAAACTAGTTGCATTTTGGAAATCTCCAATCATATCATTTTTGGCATCTCAACCTACCACATCCAAACATGTTTTACTTTTCACCTAAACCTTCCCTTCTCCCAAACTTTTCATTTGTCATTCAAGACAGCACCAACATCCCAATTCCCAAGACTCGTAATCTTGGCATCATTCTCTTACCCCATACAGTCAATCCATTGCTAGATCCTATCATTTTTCCCTTCACAGTCTCTATTGTCTATGCCTGCTCTCCATGGGCACTGTTGCCACCCTAGTATAGACCACCATCATCATCTCATGCCTGCTCTCCATGGGCATAATCATCATCCTGGTATAAACATCTCATTCCTGGACCATTCCCTTGGTCTTTTGGATCATGCCTCTACACTCAAGTCTATCGTCCCCTCAGACGCCAAAACAGTTTTACCAAAGTGCACACCTGACAATGGGTGCTCCTCCCCAACACTCCTTCTCAGTGAGTCTTAGTGGTTCTCTCCCACTCCAGATTCAGAACAATACATTTTTTCCTATTTAGAATTTAAAGCTCTTCACATTCAGGGCCCTTTCTGATTTCTCATATTTTCCTTCTTCCACATACTCCATCATCCAGTAACAGTAACTTATATACTACCCATCATACAGGATATACCTTTGAATAAGCTGTGCCACATATCTGGTACAGCTTCCTTTCTCATCACTACCCCTTGGCTTCCTCCAAGAATTAGTTCTAATTCCACCCTTTGCAGGAGGCCTTTCCCAGGGCCTTCTGAGAATGCCTTCCATTCATACTCTCTGTATCTTGTATAAAACCTAACACTCTCCAACCTTTCCCACTCTGACACACACACACACACACACACACACACACACACACACACACACACACACACACACAAAATAAGTCACCAAGGTAAGTCGCATGTAGACTTGTCCAGGAGACACAATGGTATATGGTAGGGCATTAAGTGCCAGAAAAGGGTGCTCTGAGCCTGGGGGGTGGCAGATGGGTAATCATTCTGGATCAGGGGTTCAGGGAAGGCATTTACAATGGGGTTTAAAGGACTAGTAGGTGGGCAGCAAATCAGAGAGGAAGAAAAAAGGACAAAGTAGCCCTGGGGGCTGGAGGAGGGCCCCTAATTCCATTCCTGTTGACTTCACCTGGAATAGCTGTTTTCTATATACTATTTTTCCATGGATAAGATGTACCTTAATTTAGGGACCCAAAATTTGAAAAAAAATGTATTCCATAAAGTTATTGAACTCAAGTTTTATTCTTCATCACATTCCTACAACTCCTCATCACTGTCAAAACTCCCATCCATGAGCTTGTCTTCATCTGTGTTTAATGACAAATCACTGTCTTAGGAGAGGCTCTGCTTGCTCTCCTGCCTGTGTCCTGGTCTGTGGCTGACCACAAGCTGCCCCTGGGCAGGTCTGGAGCATGCACACAAGCTCAGACCATTCTGTTTCATGAACCTGAAACACCCATTGTGTCCTCCTTGGAAATCAGTGGCTTCTTTTCCATCAGCAGTTCTTCTGGCCTCATGTTGAACCATCTTAGTAGACACAGGAATTCCAGTGGCCCTTTGCTCTTCCATCCCTCTCTTCAATTCTCTCTCGAGCTCAGGCCATCTAGCTGCCTTGCCTCTCATGGCCTTCTTATGCAGGGACATTTTCAGTCGAGTTTCTTCTTCCTGGAGCCAAACTCAGATTGATGTTCAGCAGCATGATTTCCATTCACTCTTGCAAACTGGATCACTTTGAACTTGAATTCAGCACTGGACAAAAATCTTTTCTGAGCCATTTCTGGGCAGAATGTAGCAAAACGTCACCTCATATACCAGGAACAAAAGCAAAACAATGAGTACAAAGACAAGAAGTGCAAAAAAGGGGGAAAGGCAAGTCAAAAAATCTCCAACCACTGGATAAGATGCTCCCAGTTTTGAGACCCCAAATTTTTTGAAAAAGGGTATATCTTATACATGGGGAAATACAGTAAACCCAATCCCTAGGACCCAAGCTCAATCATTCTATTCAGAATTGGGTCCCCAAAGCTGTACCTTCAGGCTGAGTAACAAGAAATCCAGTTTGCATGAAGTAGCCAGAAGACTCTTATTATTCATTATATTATTATTATTATTATTATTATCATTATTATTATTATTTCCATTAACAATCACAAGAATTCAATCCCCTTGAAAGTTTTGGTGAGAAGGGAAGTACGCTCATTTCAATTTAATTCAAATCCAGGCTTAGAGTAAATGTTTCCTATGTTCAAAAAACTTTCCTAGAGAGATAAAAACAAATGCCTGTCCTCAAGGAGCTTACATTCTGGTGATTTAAGGATTCTGGGATCCTAGTTGTTTATCTTGAAGCAACTCCAAAAGTCATCTAGTCCAACCCTAACATTTTATAAATGAGGAAATGGGTAAGATGTATTGCAGAGCCAGAGAATAAACCTTTGGTGGAGCTCATGGAAGGCTTCCTGGAGAAGGTGACAGTTGAACTAAGCCCTGAAGGAAGATAAGGGTATGGTGGAAAAGGTGCCTGAGTGGGAGTCAGCAGATCTAATCTGAAAGCTGGTTTTGCTACTTGGAAGCTATATAAGCTTATGCATATATATATATATAGTTATTTCACCTCTGAATTCAGACTCTCATCTGAAAAATAAAGGTCCTTCTGCTTTGAAGGCTGATTTTACTGGTTATAAAGGTGGTATGAAGAGAAAGCACATATACAACACTGGAGATAACCTAAGTAATAAAGAACATTTATTTATTTTAAAACTAACACCTTAGGATTTGCAAAGCACTTTACAAATCCACTCTTATTTATTCTCATAACAACCCTGGAAGTAGGGTCTAGTATTATATCCATTTTATAGATGAGAAAATTGAGGCAAATACAAGTAGTGACTTGCCCAGGTTCATACCCACTAAGTGTTTGAGGAAGGTCTTCTATTGACCATGTGAAAGAAAAAGACAAGGGGCTGCTCTCCCAGAGGTTGTAGGGACCCATACAAGATTTTTGCACATGGGAATGGCATAATTCAATTTGTGCTTAAGAATGATTATTTTGATTGCAATATGAGGGAATCTGTTGGAAAGGGGAACTGATAAAATACTCCAGATAAGCATTAACGAAATCCTGAACTAAGGTATGGTCTATATGAACAGAAAAAAAAAGAGAATTGCTACAAAGAATACCTAAAATTTACATGGTGATTTAAAGTTTGCCAAGCATTTTACAATTGTCAAATTTTATCTTCCCAGATGTGACCATGTGAAGTCAACAAGACTTGGCAGCAACTGATGAGATATGGGAAATGAGAGAAGAGAGAGTAAAGGATGAATTACAAGGCTATATACATGAGGAAAGAGGAAACAGGCTAATGGTGGCCCCAATAGAAGGCCCATTATAAAAGCTGCCCATATTTCTAAACACAATAAACTCCAGTTGCCCTTTCTGTAAAATGACCATTCACACAGTAACCCCAGGTGCCTGTATACCTTTTGTATAGACTGCATTATGATAAATAAGTATTAAAACATGTTCTTGGGACAGGCTGATCTCAAAATTGAGAAGGAGCAGAATGTGCTGGAATGCCTGTGGAAAGTTAAAGTTATTTTAACAATCCTGAAACAAAAATCCATCTTCCTAATATCAAGATCTTATGGTGATTGATAGCTTTGATTCTGAGAAAAGACTTCAAAAAATTGAAGATGAAGGTCAACCAATGAAGGACCATGTAGAGGTGCCTAGTGGATGTAATGCAATGCACACCAGCCTGCATACCTGTCCAGAAAGGAAAAGAGGTTAGTCTGGTATGACACATGCTCAATGAATCTAGTTTCTGGTCTCTCCAAAAGTCATAGAGAATCAATGGTTAAGCATGAAATGGAAGCCAGGAATTTTGACAGCTAGTCCATACTCTTTCCTCCACAGTATATCTCACTGATGCTTTCAGGCCCCTTGGGTGAAGTTATGCTGAAGAAATAAACCCTATAATCTCAGAGCTGGAAGCAGCCTCAGAAGTCACCCAGTGTAATCCATCCCCTGACCAAGAATTCTCTTTACAATGCCCACCCCAAGTGATCCTGAAAGATATGCCTCCCTTTCCCAAGTGAAAATGGTATAATGACATTTCATTGCCAGAATTGACACAAATAATGTCAATAATATATGACTGTATATTGAATAGAACTGGGTTTCTTAGCCAGGCATGTTGACTTTATCCTATTAGCTCCATAATGGTCTCAGAGGTAAGGCCTCTAGATGGCAACCATGCCCAGGGACAAGCTCTTAAAATGGAATACATACCACTCTTACTGGGAGGTATAAACCCTAGTCCTAAAGGAAGAATGATGGGTAGGGAAAAGTCATGGAAAGTGTGAATTCAGAAAATATGGTCGACTTGGAAGGGGATGGACTAAAAGATGAGATAAGGATAGTTGAAGTAAAAGTAATAGAAACTTCATTAAATGATCATACTAGAAAAAGTCCTTGGAAGAAAAGGAGGGTTTAATTGTAAAAATCGATAGGGAGCTGAGAAACAGTTGTGGAGCTGCAAAGAAAGCCCTGAATGGAGAGTCAGGGAAAGAAAGGATTATATGGGCTCTGTCATTTTCCATTTGGGTGAGCTCAGATATATCATGTAACTTCTTTGGGCATCAATTTTCTCAATTGTGAAATGAGTAATTAGACCCGATGGTTAACAATATGACTTGGTATTCTCTCTGTACATATTGTATATTTACGTATCTGTATGCATGCTGGTCTTGTTCAGTAGAATGGAAGCTCCTTGCGGGCAGAAGTGGTTTCATTTTTGACTTTGGGCTTTTAATCAATCAATCCTAGTTATGATATGAAATAAGTGTAGATATTGAGGTTTTCCTTTGTTCTCAAAGAAGACCATGACATCAGAAAGATGGTGCCATGACAAGCTCATAAAGTGGTTTTGAGTGAGGGGGGTTGTGCTAAGTTATCATTCTCACTTTCTTCTCCAGAGCCATCAGGATCCAACGGCCAGCTATGAGTCAAGACAACTGGAGATGACCCTGGATGCAAGGCAATTGGGGTTTAAATGACCTGCCCAAGGTCACACAGCTAGTAAGTATCTGAGGCTGGATTTGAACTCCTGTCCTCCTGACATCAAGACCAGTGTTCTATCCACTGTACCACCTAGTTGCCCTTTGAACTAAGTGTGAACAAGGGCTAAATACTCCACTCCACTCTGATCAGGCCGTTCTACTTGAACACACTTGATTCCCTACTATCTCGGCATCTTTGCTCCTTCAGTGTCCCCCCTGCTGGCATGCCCCTTCCCTTCTTCCTCGACTTTCCAAACCAACCTATCCTTCAAGGTTCATCTCAAGTTTGACTTCCTCCATGAAGTCTTCTCTGCCCATTTCAGGCCTGGAAGGTCTCTCTTCTCTCTGAATGCCTGTGGCCATCAATTCATTTTCTTACATAATCAGCCACTGGCCAAAATTTCAGACATTTTTATGACCCTGAGCAAGACTATTAGTCTAAGTCTCCTTCCTTTTTTTTTAAACTTTATATTTATCTAAGGCGATGGGGTTAAGTGACTTGTCCAAGGCCACACAGCTAGGTAATTATTAAGTGTCTAAGGTCAGATTTGAACTCAGGTACTCCTGACTCCAGGGCTGGTGCTCTAGCCACTGCACCACCTAGCTGCCCCAGTCTCCTTCTTTTTAATCAAAATGAAATTATATCAAAAGAGATGATGCTTGTAAAGTACTTAGCCTAAGGTTTTCTATAAATGTTTGTCCTTTTCCTCCCCAATAAAATGGAAATGACAACAGCTACAGAACCTCCTTTGCAAAGTTGTTGAGTTGTGTTGACTATGCTGCTTTCTTATGGGAGTTTTCCTTTTCTTGTTTACTCACTAGGGGATTGGGAAATAGGAGAGAGGAAAGTCTGAACTTCATTAAAATAAAATAAAATTTAATTTAAAAAACAAGGTTTTGTAAGGATCGAGTATGAAAATATATTAATTGCTCTGCAAACCCTGAAGTTGTTTTAAGATGTTTTGGCTCCCTTAGTATCCCACATGGGATCAGGCCCACTGCCAATGATAGTAATGACAAGAGTGGTGTTGTGAGTCATACTTTATGAAGAATTTTGCATTTCTCATCTACTGCTGATTCTCATTACAACCACAGGACGAAAGGGCTGGGTTCCCATTCCCATTTCCCATTTCCCAAACTGGGGCTCCCAGATTTTTAGAATTTTTTTAAGATTTTGAATCATCTCTTTTTATTTAGAACTGGGAGAAACCATGTGGCTCATTTTCACTAACCTATCCACTTTGCAGATGAGAAAAGTGACCTTCATTGAGCTGAAATGATGACAGTTGCTCAACAGCTACCAAGTTACAACACTAGTTATGGGTCGCAGAGGGTAGGAAAGTTTGCAGGCTACTTTATATAGTTCACTGGATCCTCCCAAAAGCCTTAGGAGTGATGACTTTCAATTCTGAGAACCTTTGACATCATGGACCGTGCTCACCTGAATGGAGTTTCTAGCCCCCATGATCACCGGCTGTGGGAAATGGGTTTCTTTCTGTCAGTATCTGAGCTCTGCTTTGCCATCTGGGATGTAGCTGACCTCGAGAATGTCTTTCTTTCCTAAGTATAAGAAGTCTTAGTGAACATGACTTCCTCCAAAGTGATTATTGGTGATTTCTGAAAGTTCACACACACACACACACACACACACACACACACACACACACACATCTACTATACGCATGCAGACACACACTACCAACATACACACATTAAAACACACAAAGGCACACACACTCATATATACCAGTGGGCATCTAACATCCTCCTCAGGCCATTTGCCTCTACTCCACATGTGATACAATCCCTTGACCATGCTGGGAAGTGGGGAACTTCTCTTCAGTGGCAGGAAGAGGCTCCTTCCATCTTTGCCTGAATCATGACTGTTGGCAGGGATCTCTTCTGAGTGATCCCTGATCCCCTCCGAGTGGCTCCTGTGGAGCTGATGGCAGGGCAGCACCATGGATCAGCTGGGGGCAGCAGCCCTGGCAGTATCTTGGTGATGAGACTGAGTGCCCTGCTTTCAGCCCAAACAAGGAGGTGCCCACTGGCCAGGGATCCAGGCTCTTTTGCTTGGCTCCTTTGCTTGGCTCCTCTAGCTGCCAAATCCCAATTAGATGACTTTCAATGCCCTCAGTTCTGGCTCATTATCTGAAGAGAACAATAAAAATGAAGTCAAAGTCTAACAGGGCTTCCCCAGACTGATGTGTTTGGAGAGGCTGAGAACAAGTGCCTCATTCTTATGGTCAGAAACTCAATGAACCTGTTTCCCTCCCTCCAAACTGTTCCAGATAGCACTCCTTAAGAAACCTCCTTAGGAACACAAGGAGCAAACCCAGGTAGCCATAAGAGGAGAATCCAAACAAAGGGGAAGGAAGGGAGTAAGTAAGCTTTTCTGAGTAACTGGGACTGTCTAAGGACTGTACAAACATGATCTCATTTAACCCTCACACTAACCCTGGGAGGAAAGTGCTGGTATTATCTCCAATTTTCAGTTGAGGAAATTGAGACAGTTAGAGGGGCAATGACTTGCCCAGGGTCACACAGCTAGTATGTGTCTGAGACTGGATTTGAGCACAAGTCTTCCTGATTCCAAACTACTTAGCTATCCTACACACACAAATACACCACATACACATGAAATACTATGATAACAATATGTTTCTCAACTTATAGAGTAGTAATTTTAATTGTAAACCAATATGCATGTTCTATGTGTCATATATGTGTGCATATGCATTATACATTTTTTCACAACAGAAGGTCCACTCCATGTGCTGGATGGTTTGCAAAGAGTGTCTATTTGAGTGTTCTAAGTTGAGGAGGGTATAGATGAGGAAGAAAGAAAAAGACAGAGGAACAGCTAGATGGAGATGGAGGGAGAGTGACATACATAGACAGGAAAGATGACATGATGAAGGCACAGAGGGAAGATGGAGAGATATATAGGATTATGTATGGAAAGAGCTGGTGAGAGTCAGGGACAAGACTCCCAAGTCTTCCAGGGCCAAGACCAATGCTCTCTCTATTTTTCCTCAACATTTTGACCTTCATGTTTCAAAATGAATTAGAAATCTTACTGTTAAAAAAGCTCCTATATTTTATTTCTTTCCCTATTATATATTTCTATCTGCAATCCTTATAAATATAATGCCAAAAGTCATTTTCCTGCTCAAAAAAGGGGTTAGAATATAAAAGAAAGCTGTGAATTTTTTTAGTGTGCAAAAATATACACTTTAATTTCACAAGTTAGTAATTAGTATATTACAATAAAGTCATAATCCAAAACAATAATCTTTATTACCAAAATAGAGATTAAACACAATTAAAATGAGCAATATTACCAACCATAATTGCTAATCAATTAGCTGAGAAGCGATATTACTACAACCTTCCTAGTCCCCAATTTACCCAGCCCATATTCCTCACTCCTGACAAGAGACCATGAGGATAAGGAAAATAGATGGTCATCCTGAATGGTCAGCCAAGTCATCTCTGAGTCCAGCTACCTGGACTCACACAAGGATCTGAGAAAAACCAATTACCGTAGGAAGAGCACAGATAGAATGTGGCAAAAGGTCCAGTTTTCGTACTTCACTGGCACTGGGGCTGGTCAAAGCCCCCCTGTCCCTCATGGACGTCCCAAATGTAGGTAAGCTAGAGGTCCTCATAGGGTTTTAACAGCCACAATCCATGTGGACCCCAGCCAGTGTGACCCCAGCCTCCACATTCCATTAGCAAGCATTTATTAATCACCAACCATCTGTGTATGTCTCAGACACTAACTCTATAACCTTGACCAAGTCACTTAGCCCTGATTACCTCACATCCAGGGCCATCTCCAGTCTTCTTGATCCATATCTGGGACACTGGATCCGGATGGTTCTGGAGAAGAAAATGAGGCTGATGATTTAGTACAGCTCCACCTCACTCAAATCCAATTTACACACATGTCATGGCATCACCTCCCTGCGGTCATGTTCATCTTCTAAAGAAGGGCAAACGTTAGCATAATCACCGCATGCCAGTCAGTCATATGTCACCTCAAACTCTTAGGAAAAATAATTTCACCTATTACTGCTGATTATCTGCAAATCAGAGGGCCTAGGTTCAAGTCCTTGCTCTAATGGTGCTTTCCCACCCAAGTCATACATTTCCTCTCCTACAAAAGGAGAGGGCCAATCTTAGCTGGCCTCTCAAATTTCTTCTATGCAGGGTATCCCTTCTATGAAGCCAATGTCCTGTGATTCCTGTAGGACAATGCACCCAATGTCTCTCATTCAAACGCTTTGAGTCAGTCTTCCCCTTTTCCACTGCTAAAGCCATTCTCCCTCTAAAACCCAATTCAAATACCAACTCCTCCAGGCAGTCCTTCAAGATAGAGAAAGACTTTGTTGGCCTCGGGGGTTCCATGTTTTACACATCCCTGAAGCTCTTGGGGACAGTTCCATGGTGCAGAAGATAGAGCACTGGACACAGAGGCAGGAATATTGGAGTTCAAATCTTGCTTCAAATACTTGCCAGTGTGACCTGGCCAAGCCATTGAGCCTCTGTTGACTCAGTTCCTCATCTGTAAAATGGGGACCCAGTAGAGAAGGAAATGGCAAAATGTTCCAATATCTTTGTCAGAAAACTCCAAAGAGTCAGACATGACTGAACACCTACCATCTCCCCATCTGAGGGCAGGTTGCCCTATTTTTGCTTTCTTTGCATCACCAGTAATCAGCCCAGTGCACTAAATAAAGTCTGTTGACCACCCAGAGGACTCTTGTCACCCTTCGGGATTCAGCCCTTCTCCAGGAGGCATTTCTCGATCTTCACTCCCACCCACCCTTCTGGTATATGTTCCCCATCCAGGTTATTTTCTATCTCCTTTGCATGAGTTTTATATGGATTGATGCCTGTATATTTAGTCCCTCTTTAAAACAAAGTCTCCTTGAGGGTAGGGACTGTTTCCATTTTGTCTTCCTGTCCTCAGCACCCCCTAGCCCATAAGTAGTTGCTGATTGATTGACTCATCCATCCTCCATTTAGGCTCAAATACACAGGGCCTTTCACATATTAAACACTCCAATTTTATTGAATAGAATCAAGTTCACAGAGAAGGAAAGTGATACTAGGAAAGAAAAATTACAACAAAAATATGGGGAAAAGTACAGAGGATTGAGCATGTAGGAAGAATCTGCAAACCTCTACTTTGTGAAGCATGTTTGTAGGCATGGGTTCATCTGGTCATGTTACTAAGCTCTGAGGCAAATCTAAGTATATGCTACGATGTCCATCAGAAAAGGAGGGAACCATGCTGCCCATGACCGACCATCAGTTACCAGTTTAAAATGTAACTGGGGGGCAGCTAGGTGGCACAGTAGATAGAATATTGGCCCTGGAGTCAGGAGGACCTGAGTTCAAATCTGGCCCCCGACACTTAATAATTACCCTAGCTGTGTGACCTTGGGCAAGCCACTTAACCCCATTGCCTTGCAAAAAAAAAAAAAACAACCCTAAAAAAATAAAAATAAATAAATAAAATGTAATTGGGAAACATATAACAAACTAAATAGGATGACAATAGAACATTGATAGAATTAACATGTGTTGGGGGTTTTTTAAGTCACTATACAGTGGCAAGTGTCTTTGTATAGGGTTGAATCGTCCCCTTTTTATTGAAGTTTGACACTGCTGATGTGGAGGACTGTGGAAGAAGTTGAAAACAGAAAGATCTGTAGGTTGTCAGCACAGAGAAGAGATGGTGGGAAAAGGCCCTTCTCCTTTTGCAAACAACATCTCCTCAAATTCTTCTTCAACTGAGATTGGATTTATTTTGCCAAAAGCAATCTCTCTTCAAGAGAAGACTCCATGCTATCAGGGGAGAAGTCCCTGCTGGCCTTGAGAGGGCCTTGTATGCCCAGGGATGGACTGATTACACCTCTTTAAAAATTACTTTTATTGGGGCAGCTAGGTGGTGCACCCTGGAGTTAGGAGGACCTGAGTTTAAATTCAGCCTCAGATACTTAATAATTGCCTAGCTGTGTGACCTTGGGCAAGTCACTTAACCCCATTGCCTTAAAGAAATAAAAATTTTAATTACTTTTATTTCAAATCTCCTGATTATTAAATCCATTTCTTCATGGTGATTTGGGGACATCACTGATCAAGGTCATCTATTTGTCATTGGGCATCACCAAAACTCTCTGGGGCCTTAGTCTCCTTTTATATAAGTCTCCTTGTTATGGCATCTCTATTTCAAAAGTTGGTCTAAAACCCAATGAATTTTCATTAATCTCTGAAATTCATTAAATTATTTTCCTGATTTGCTGGACCATTCCTTTCCCCCCACCCACCCACCCACCCTTATGGTCCTTGCCAATGATTTCCAGTGGGGCCTTATGTAGATAATGCAAGGCTTGATGAATTATAAAATCCAGGGTATTTACTCTTTTTTGTATGATGGACCCCCTTGGCAAACTGGGGAAATCCATGGATGTATTCTCACAATAATTTTTAAATGTCAAATAAAAGAAAGACAAAAGGAAAAAATAATAAGACTAAAGTGGAAACAAATATTTTCAAATATAATTTAAAATTTTAACTTCATAGATGCCAGGTTTATAAATCCTTGATTTGTAGTCTCTTCCAGTTCTAAAAGCTATGATTCTTCGACCCCCTAATGGGAAGAGGATGAGAGAAGGGATGGTGTGGAAGAGAGCAGCCTGGGATCATTTTCCAGGCCAGCCCTCAGGGACCACTAAAGATGGAAAACCTTGGGGTTTTTTAAGACCCATAAAGAGGGTATCATGATCCTTTTAAGTGGCGAGGGTGTGGCTGAGTTATCATTCTGGAACCTATCTCCTATCCATATCCCAGAACCAGGTCAAGATGCAAAGAGGAAGGAAAAAAATGAGAAGGGTGGGGGGGGAGAGGATTGAAAACTTTGCTCATAGATATTCTTCAAGTGGTGTTTAATAGCCGGGCCCTTTGTCTGCTCGACAATGGATCTTATCTGTCAGCGAGGGCTGTGTTGGGCCTATTATTGCCCTGGATAAAGGATCCTCGTCTTTCTTTCCCCTTGTTCAGCAGAGGCACCAGAGTAGGGCTGCAAATTTAATCGAAGAGCAGCCGCTCCAGGGAGAGTCTTCGGAGACTCTCCCCTTTCTCCTAATACCGTTATCTCCCCTTCCTTGTGTTGGGGATGCATAAAAAGCACAAAAAAGTCATTCTGAGTATATTCTTCCTGATAATTATTGTCAGACTCTGAGATAAGTACCCTACGTGATGTAATGTGTGTTAGAGGGGCCTCTGTGAATGCCAATCCGCCACCAGCTAGGGGCCAGACAATGGGCGCCCGGAATGCGGGGCAGCCCGCCTTGTGAGCCAGACAAGAGCACGCTTTGAGTTTTTTGTGTTTTGATAAGGCCCAATCTGGGCGCTTTTATCTTGCCTGTTATATTTAAAGATGACATTCTAGCCCTGCTGCAAGGACTATTGTTTTGACCCTGATTATCTCCAAATGTTGTTGTTTAGTCCAACTCACCCGCTAATGAAAGGCCTGCTCCCAATTTAAGGGGGATGATTTAAATGCTGAGGATCCTATACAGTGTGGCTTCCCAAAGAACTAGGTGCTTAATCAAAAGTTAATTGTATAATTCTCATGCAGATTAGGGCCTCTTGCAAATGAATCCCAGGTTGTGATTATTAAAAAAAAAAAAATGGAGGCAAGGGCTCGGCAATGCACAGGGGTCTCCAGGCTGGTAAACAACAGAGCCGCTTTAATTTGTGGTAAACAGAGTGAGGATACACTGGGGTCTCCGAAGGAGAAAAAAAGGTGAAAATAAATTAAAACGCGGCGCACAGATCCCATCTTTTTGTTTGGGCCCATCGTTCAGAAGCACAAGGCGGAAGAATGAAGAGCAATTGGCAAAGAATGGCAGGCCCATAATTAGACTCCAACTTAGGAAAGGACTTTGGGCAACAGATGGCTGACTGCCCTCCTGGCCCAGAGATACCTGAACCCTCCCTCCCAAACACTCAAGGATCAGGGCATCAGGACTCAAGGGCCACCTGGAGCTTCAGAGATCAGGAGCGTGAGCCCTTTCTTTGTCCACCGGGAACAAAAATGAGACCAGAGATGAAGAAATGTACCCAAGGTGAGCCAAGAATAAATGGCAGTTAGGGTTTGCCCCCCAGTTCTGCTGCACCACACGCCAAGGCGAGAAGGTAGCATAAATGGACTACTACACAAACAGGCCTAAGAAAGGCTGCAAATATCCCCCCATTGGCACATTCCAAAGTGTCCCCGATGTTCGGCAGAGCCTCCTTCCCCAAATCGTATTCTGTCCGTTGGAGTTGAGGATGCTTGGTGGAGAAAGTTTCCTGGGAGTCATAGAGAGAAACACCAATAATGGTGGGGAGAGGCTCCAAACCTGTGGGCCTTCAGGACCCTCCAGGAGGTACAGAAGGGAACGGGATGGGGTGTCAGAGACCCAAGTGCCTCAGAGTTGGGTGGGAGGCTAGGGCAGATGAGATTAGGTGGTAGAAGCCAGAGACAGAAAGACTGTGAGCTCTAGCGCACACATGACTTGCCATTCCAAGTTGGCTGGGTTTTTTTTCCTCTAGGATTCTAAAAAGACAGAATAATGTAATAGGTTTGGGGCATTATTATTTTCCAAAAGAAGCTGTAAAAATCAGTGGCTGTATCCATACAGCCTTGACAGTCTCTCATCGCACGCTGCATTAATTAACTCATAAGTTTCAGTCCTTCCAAGTTGGATGATACAGGAGAAAAAATGCAAGTCTGTTGGATCCCTGCCTCCTTTCTTCTGCAGCCAGCCTCCTCTGCCCCCTCTTTCCCTTTTGACCTCCCTGGAAATCACAGCACCCTAACAACTGTAGACATAAGACCTATCAGAACCATCTAGTCCAACCTCGGCCTCACTATAATCCATTCAACGTGTGGTCAGCCAGACCTTCCCCACCTCCTGTGGTGACCCAAACTGCTCTAGGGAAGTTCTCCTGGTTTGGAAGTTTGGCCTCACATCTGGTGGATCCTGGCTCTGCCTTCTAAGACAGAACAAAATAAATCTAGGCCCTGCCCCATATCACAACCTCCCAAAGACAGTTATCATGTGTCCCTTAAATCTTCTGTCTACATACCTCCCCTCCCCAGTTCTGCAGTTAAAGCCTCATGATCCTTCATCCCTGTTGGCCTCCTCTTAATAGCCCTACATTTATCAATGTTTGAAGGTAACTTGGACTGATCTCAGGACATCAAAAGAGGTTTGATGAGGATAATGGGATGATTAACTCTTTATTTCTGAGAACTCTTTTCTCTTATTACAGTGTTATAATCCACTAAAATGAAATGGTAAATGGGTAGCTATTGGGGCCAGTGTCACACCAGTCCCACATGAGGAAAATAGGGATCCATCCACAAAGCTCCTGCAAATTCCCACCCTGACCCTCTGGAGGAAAAGGAGGCAGTCCTGAATTCCTGCACTGAACTCAAGTCTTTGCAATTTATCTCCAAAAAAGGAAGCTCACACAGTTAGGACCTTACAGGACAGATCAATGGTTTTGCTGAATAAGACTTTGCTAGACCCTAACACTTCCAACTCATTTGTTCTCTAATCTTAGACTGCAATGGGGTCATGGACCCCTGGAGCAGGCAAGCTGGGGGAGATGGGGGGACCCCTTCTCAGAATCATATTACTCAATGCACAAAAGAAATACATAACATTACCAAAGAAATCAATTATACGGAAATAGAATTATAAAAACATTTTAAAACAAGTTCATTGACCTTTGTATAATAGTCCTGCACTAGAAACAAACTTTTGAAACAAAAGTGTCTTGTAACTATGGACTGAATAGAAATAAAGCATTTCCATCAGATGCCCTTTAGCAAATGACACTGCTGAACTATTGACAACAAATGCAATATTGATTGACAGATAATAATAGTGACCCCAGTAACAAAAAGCCTTCAACCAAGTCTATGAAAGGACATTTGTCCGGGGTCATTCAGAGAGACAGATGCTTGACCTTACTTCCCAGTAAATATCCAATATTGCCACTCCTTTTAGAATGCCTTATATGCCAGAGAAACAAGCAGCAACATGAGAACTAGGCATAGAAATGGCCCTGCAGTCAGAGGACATATCCCTCTCAGCTTTGTCTCAGTTTCCTCATCTACAAAGTAAGTGCCTCTGAGATTCCTTTCAGTTCTCAATCTAGGATCTGTGCTGCAAGAGAAAGCAGGATAGAAAGATCAAAAAGCATATGGAGGGTGGGAGAACATAGGAAGGACTTGTTCCACTCCAAGCATCTTGAAGAACCAGGACCATGGCCACAAACACCTGATTCCACCTGTCAACTGGAGGAGAAATTTGTCTGACACTCCAGGATTTGTGAGGTATCTTCAAACTGAGTTTCTGAGATTCTTGGATTCTTTTTTTTAGGTTTTTGCAAGGCAAATGGGGTTAAGTGGTTTTGCCCAAGGCCACACAGCTAGGTAATTATTAAGTGTCTGAGACCGGATTTTAACCCAGGTACTCCTGACTCCAGGGCCAGTGCTTTATCCACTGTGCCACCTAGCCACCCCAGATTCTTGGATTCTTCTGAGTTGTACATAAACTTACAAAAATAAATTTAGTGTCAAACTGAGAAGCCTCTATATTAATTAAAACTTCATATATTCTGCTAAGATTTCCAAATAAATCATAGCATCCAGAGACATTTTTTTAATGTTCTTGCATCCTACAAGTCTATTTTCCTAAAGCTTTCTATGAGTCAAGGAGTCAGAATTATAAAAGCCCTCACCCTCATGTTGAGGTGGGCATCTCAGGTTATTCCTCTTTTCATCATTTTTTGAAAGAAGACACTTCTCATCCATCTGCTTAGTGGAAGTTCTGGGAAGGTTGAAAGCCCCTGAGGCAGGGTGAGAGGGAGTCAGATGCAGGGGGAAATAACACTCTTTCAGATGGTCCTTTGAGGTTGGCAAGGTTCTTTCCTCCCAGAAAGCTCAAGAGTAGGTCAGACTACCAGCATATAGTAAGTACCTACTGTATATCAGATATCATGTGAAACACTGAAGATTCAAAGAATGGCAATAGAAAGTCCTTTTTTGATGGAGTAAACAGTCTAATGGGGGAGACAAAATGATGGAGAACAAGTTAGGGACAAACAACATATATATATATATATATATATACAAAGAAACAAGATATAGATATATATGATATATATATACATATATGTATGTATATACCAGAAAGTCTGGGGGGAGTCTCAGAAGGAAGAGATCAGCAAGTTTTGTTTCTCCCATTTTACAGATGAGGAAACTGAGGTACAGGATGTTTAAGTGATTTACCTTCAAGTTGAAAACTCTAAGATTTGAGCCTGCACAATTTACCAAAGGCACCCCAGTCTCCTCTTCTTTAAGTTTGGGCTCAGCTCACTTTCCATGAGCATGGTCTGTCAAATAGACTTTTGCTTTTTTACAGACAAAAGTCTTTCTAGAGGACTTTTATTTGCAAAAAGTGCACTAAGGGATAGAGATAATGTTGTTCAGTCCCTTCAGCCATGTCTGACTCTTTGTGGCCCCATTTGGGATTTTCTTGACAAAACTAATGGAGGGGTTTGCCATTTTCCTTCTCCCATTCATTTTACAGATGAGAAACTGAGGTAAATGGGGTGAAGTGAATTGCACACAGTCACCCAGTTACAAAGTGTTTGAGGCTGGGTTTGAACTCAAGAAGATGAGTCTTGCTGACTCCAGGACTAGTGATCTATTTAGTTGTTCATGGACTACAGAATTGGCTCACTAAAAGGGAATCCCAGTCAGCTACTGTACAGGAACAATTAGGGAACCCCTGAAAGAAGCAATTATAGAGAGACACAAAATGGCAGAGGAGAAGGCCTAGATCCCTTGAGATCGCCATGAGTGTTATTCAGCAGCCTATTTCACCTGGAGTTTGTCGGAAGGATGCCGGTGATGGCTGAGCCAGTGAGATCCAGCAGGCAGAGGCAGCATCTATATGCCTGCTGACTTGACTTGGCCTGACACATAAAATGACAGCAAGCTATTATACTCTGGAAGCATGGTCTAGGGGCCAAGGGGAGTGAAGGACAGAAGTAAATGAGCTGGATGGGGATTTCTCTTTAATAATCAATGACACATCATTAGTCCTTGGAGACTCACAAGCACCAAATGGGCAGGATCTCACTCAATCCTCCCCAACAGGGTCTAGGAAAGAGCCAATGGGCCCTTTGGCATAGGGGGTTAATTGGTGACTTTTGACCACATTATACTGGAATCCAAGGTCATCACTGCTTTCAAACGGCCAGGCACCCGGAAGGTTGGAGCCTCTACTCACAAATGTCTTTCCCTATGGCCTCGGACAGTGCCTTGATGCTCACCCTTATTATTTTCTTATTGTTTTGGCCCAAGGGATCCAAGGCCGCTGCTGGAATGTAAATGCTTTGAAATTGGGACTTGGGGTATGCTTGGAGGAGATCAAGAAAATCCCAGTCTGTCCTGTGCATTGCACAAAATTAGGGAAGGACTGGGGAGCTGTTGAAGGATCCTGGGTCCCTGGGAAGGGGGAGGAAGTCCCAGAGGAGGGTGCCATTCAAACTTTCCCTGCTTCTCCCTTTGGCTAGTGCTGGGCAGTCTGGACCAGAGTCCAGTAGTTCTTAAAACAGGCATCCAGGTCTAGACTCTCCCAGATGAGATTCAATCAAACTAAATTCAGATTTAAAAAATTAAGATGTTTTCATTGCGTGAGAGAATTTCAATTCCCTTGAAAGTAAAGATTCTTTCTTTCTTTGTTGTTTGTTCATTTGTTCTTTGTTTCTCCAGGACTTTGGAGTGTACTGCATATGGGAGGTGTCTAATAGATGCTTGTTGAGATATCAGATTAGATTACCCCAGCACTTGAGATTATTTTACCACCCACACACACACACATACATATATGTATGTATGTATATATATATACATATATATACATGTATTATGAATACACTCTACAATGTAAGAAAAAGCTAGGGGATAAGCCCCAAAGTCAGAAGGAATTCGATTTCATTCCCTCTGGTGA
Source organism: Macrotis lagotis (assembly GCF_037893015.1). Classification (NCBI taxonomy): domain Eukaryota; kingdom Metazoa; phylum Chordata; class Mammalia; order Peramelemorphia; family Peramelidae; genus Macrotis; species Macrotis lagotis. The sequence continues at coordinate 7,096,142 of NC_133661.1, forward strand.
CTCATACACTTGTGCAGCAGGTATTCTGATTACTCAATGCTCTGGAGAACCTATTAAGACTATAAATGGAAAAGCAAGTGAGTCTCTACATCGAAAGAAGTTTCCTTCATGTGAAATCATAAGTCCTGTCCAAAAATTGGAAAAAACACCAGCAAAGCTCTGTATAGATATGTAAAGAAACACGTGCATCTCTATCTCCTGCACCAAAGCCCACCTCTACCATCTCCAAAGTCACTGAGGGCTGGTCTTGGGTTCCTGAAGACTGGAACCAACCAGCACCATCCTGAAGCTGAAGAAGTTGAGTGTGGACCCCAAAATAGTCTACATGCTTGTCTTCAAGACTAACCAAAGGGAGGCCCGTTGATGAGGATGTGCCAAATGGAAACTGGACTACTGTCATCATCGGCTGTCTTTGGGGAATGAGCATCTGCTTCTATGAAGAAGCCAATCAAATTACAGAACCTTGGAAGATTGCTATAGATATAAATCTACACACATACTGGAGATGGATGTAGGGAAATCCCAGTGTGGAAAGAACTTTCACTGAAACTGAAGAGTGGTTCTGGGTCAGAAGCAAGATGTGATCTCAGGTGTGTGTGTGTGTGTGTGTGTGTGTGTGTGTGTGTGTGATTAAGACCTTACAAATTTTCCTCTATTTCCCTGGGCAAGAAAACAGCCTCATTACCAATTCTCATGATCCTGCATCCCAGTGAGTTTCTTGGAGAGCTCTCTGGCAGCCCAGAGTTACTCAATGAAGTGGTGAAGGTGCAATGAAGATAATACTCCAAAAGTCCTGGGGTTCTTTTTTGGTGACAACAAGCTGCCGCCTCCCCAGTCACTCCAATCATATTGCCTCCATGTCCCTTATACATTTGACCTTATGATACCATTTAAGAACCATAGAATTTTACTGATTTTTACCTTTGTTCCCATATTGTTTTCTCATTTAAAAGTAAAGTTCCTTCCCAACTCTCTCTCTCTCTCTCTCTCTCTCTCTCTCTCTCTCTCTCTCTCTCTCTCTCTCTCTCTCTCTCTCTCTCATTTTTAAAAAATAATTTGAAAACTGCATTTTTAACCTCAGACACCATTTCCACATTTCCAACCTTTTAAAACTCAATCTTTGTCCAGGACAACATCAGCCTAAACTCCTGTGATTTGACCAGAAAAGCTGCCTTTTCTCTTAAAGCCCAGTGAGTTCATTACCAGTGGGGTTTGGGCCTGTGGCAGGAGAAAAATGGGGGAAATTCAGAGCTGCTCCCCTGGAGAAGATTTTCACACTTTAAGAAATAACCTCTTAGAACAAAACCATGTGGCTCATGGGAAAAAGTCATTTATGAGTGTGTGAGCATTTCAATCCTAACAATATTGTAAGAACTTGGCAACTAAATAAGCTTTATTCATCATCTCTACTGGTCCTTTTCCTTTCATCGACAAACAAATCTCCCCTAATCAAAAAAAAATTGTTAAAGAGAGACCAAAAACTGACCATCCTTGGATCCCACACTCCCCTCAAACAAAATGAGATATTTGTAAGGTCTTAGCATTGTGCCTGACTCTTGGTAAATATTTAATATTAATAAATATTAAATCTGACAACTGGACTCAGATGGCTCTGGAGGAGGAGAAAGTGAGGTTGGGAACTTAGCCCAGCCCCGCCTCACTCAAGTCCAATTGTCATGGCTTCACACACACACACACACACACACACACACACACACACACACACCCCATGACATGGTATTCTTCCTGATAAAAGTATCATCAATATTTAATAAACTCTTGTTCTCTCTCCCTTCCCCACCCACTCAATTTATCAGCCTCATCCTTTTGCCCCAACCTAATTTCTAGAAAGTATTTGACTTCTGATTTGATCTCCTTTGATGTTTAGAAGGACTAGCACCTCTGCTATGAGGGATGTTGAGACCTTTTCAGAGCTACTCAGTTACCTTGGGTATCCATCTATCACCTGACTCTCACCTGTGGTTCCAAGGAGCTGTAGCAATGACAGCAGTCACACCCTGGTAAAACTAATTCCTTGGGCTAAATCAGATAAGGGTAACCAACAGGTTGCAAATCCTTCTGTGAATTAGGGCATGACTACTCTAGTGGAATGGGGAGATGAGAGCAATTTCTTCTAACAACCAAGAAGGAGGCTGAAGCAGTTACTCACTCCCATAGGGAGGAGGGAAGGAAGAGAGGGAGAGAGATAGAAAAATGTGCAACTCAAAATCTTGCAGAACTGTCGGTGGAGTTGTGAACTGATCCAACCATTCTGTGCAGCAATATGGATATGGCTAAAGAACAATAAAACTGATTATTCCCTTTGGCCCAGCAACACCAATACTAGGCCTATATCTAGAAAAAAAATCATAAAAATAGAATAAGTCCCACATGTTCCAAAATATTTGTAGCACCTTTTTCTGTAGTGGCAAAGAAATGGAAATCGAGGGGCCACCCATCAATTGGGGAATGGCTGAACAAGTTACGGTATATGAATGTTATGGAGTATTATTGTTCTATAAGAAACCGAGAATGGTCAAACTCCAGAGAACCATGGAAAGAATTACAGAAACTGATGATGAATGAAGAAAGCGAAACTAAGGGGACATTGCACACTTGTGAGTTGATCAGCTCTGATGGATGCAGCTCCCCTCAGCAGTTCAGAGAACTAGGACTGCCCTGGGAGACTGTTATGGACAATGCTATTCCCATCCAGATGGGGAGAAAAAACAAAAATCCTCACAGAATCTGAATGAACACTATATCCACTTTTTAAAACATTTCTCTTAGGTTTTTCCTTCCTATCTTATGTTTTCTTTCCTTTCCCTTAATCCCAATTCCTCATACACAAAATGACTAATACGTAAACATGTTAAACACAAATTTACTTGTATGGTGTTCACTAAACTATTTGCCATGGAGGGGAGGGAAGGAAGGGAAGGTAGAAAAAAATTGTTTAACTTATAAATATGCAAGTGTATGAATGTTGAAAAACTTTTATATCATGTAACTGGAAAAATAAAATGTCAATCAAAAAAATCTTGCAGGAAACAAATGTTGAAAACTATCTTTACATGTCATTGGAAAAAATAAAATAAGAATTAATAAAAAGGAGACAGCGGTGGAATGCTTAGAGCTTGGTCAGACTTCAAAGATGCCAAGGTCTCCCACTGGCCATCTCCAGTCATAATGGCTTTTTTCCTGCCACTGGACTTTGATGATTCTAAAGGAGACAGTGAAGCTCATGATTTTGTACAGTTCTGCACTTAAATCCAACTCCTGAGCTAGTCATCATCCTCTGATGTCATTGTTTCTGAAAATGAAAGAGGAGCTACAACTCCTCCATCCCTCATAATCTGACCTTCATCCTCAGCCCACTGCTGAAATGATCATGTCCAAGACACTCATCAGCTCCTGAACTGTTCTAATGGACTTTGTTAAAAAATTTTATTTAGGACACTGGGTTTAAGTGAGTTGCCCAAGGTCACACAGGCAATTATTAAGTGTCTGAAACTGAATTTGAACTCAGGTCTCCTGACTCTAAGATTGGTGCTCCATCCACTACACTACCTAAATGCCCCGATATTCTAATGGACTTTGAGAAATCCTCTTCTCCTTGACTTCCCCAGTGGTCCACCAGCAAACTGCTCTTACTCCTCAACACTTTCTCCTTCTTTTGGTTCTAAAGCTCTGTCTTCTCCTTCTTCTATCCTACTTCCTTCTCCTCTCTCCAAATGTGAGTATCCCCCTCATCCCCCCTTTACTCATGTCTGCATTTTTTCCATGATGACTCTAAGCTTTTCCAGGACTCCAATGATGACTTCTTGCTCAGAAAACTCTAAGATCTGCATATTCAGGCCCAGGCTCTCCACAGACTTCAGTCAACATCTCCAAATTGCAATTGGACATATCCAACTATTGGAATGCCCCAATGGGGCCATCTGATGGCATCTCAAATTCTACATGTCCAAAAAACCAGTATCTTGCCCCCCAGAAAATCTGGCTCTGTTCCCAGATTCCCTGTTTGTATGGGGGACAAACTATTTATTAGTACCTATTTATTAAGTACCTACTATCCCTGGATTCTATGCTGTGAACAGAAAAAGGAAAATGTACAACATGGACATAAAAGGATGGCACCATGGTGACCCCTCTCTTCACTGAGTCCTTTCTTAGACTAATCTTCCTGCTTCAGGACTGGATCTCATCAGTGGAAAGCTTCACTTTAGATCAAAGTGATCAACCAATACATTTGTCAAATCTTTCCAGGGCAGGAGAGGCCATGGACAGGACAATTACAACAACTCTATGTCTCAGAATTGCCCAGTTCTTAATTCTAAAGGTCTTCCATGGGTCCCACAGAATCAAACTTCTGGAAAACAGCCTTTTCCCTGAGTAAGTGCATTCTAACTGTAGACTACTTTCTTAGTGTTTTCATAATCAAATCACATTTGTTTTAGTCCCTTTCACACAGCAAAATTGCCAGAATATGAAATGGGCATGCTTTTATATAAGAATATATAAAATAAATGCAAAATGATTTAGGATCAATTGCTTTAGGAAAGCACCACCTTCTAATTTCTCCTGCTCCAAATTTTGACATCTCTCCACCAGCTCAGAATCATGCCTCTCTCATCCCACACCCCACAAATTAGGTGGCTCTTCACATCTTGTTGAGTTTACCTTCCCAATATCCCTCTCATCCATTTCTTCCTTTCTGCCCCTACTGCTAACCTTCTTTCCATCATTCAACTCAGGTGTTTCCTAAGTTACCTTCTATGGGTCGAGCCCTGGGCTAAGAACTAGGAGTACAAGAGGAAAAGGCAATTCCTCCATGCTACCTTTGCCCCCTTATTCTCACCTAACCCTCTTTTACCTCTTTGCCTGGGCATCAGGCCAGATCATCTGATGAAATTCTTCCCTTCCTTCAAGAACCAGCTCTCGAGTCAAGCCATTTCAATCTTTCCCTGGTTCTCTCCAGTTAAAGAAACCCTCTTCTTTTTCAAATTTCTGATCATATCCTCACTAGACTAGGGACTTCTTGAGATCTTCTCTTGGTGTCCTGCACATAGAACCAACTACTGATTTCTCTTCCCTCAATTCTTCTCTCGCCCCCCAAAAAACAGCTTTGTGGCTTTTATGTAGGAACCTATTTTCATGTGTCCATTTTCAATGTCTGAATTCATGAGCCTCCTCTGATAAATGGTGTCTGGGGAACCCTTGGAAAGTTGCTGAATCTCAGAGTCCCCCCACCATTCTCTAGGACTCAAAGATGGAGAGCAGATGACAATTTGCAGTGACAGAAGGAAAGTCCTTTGTGAGAATCCCCTATAACCCTGAAAATACAGACCCAGTCCCTAGTTTACACTCAGATCTGCATATACAGAAGTGGTACAGTTGAATGGTACAGGACAGAGAGAACTATATAAAAGTCATAAAGGCCTGAGCTCCAACCTGACCCTGCGAAAATCAGTTTACCTCTCTGTGCTTCATGAGACTGGACTTGATGGCTTCCAGAGCTAGAACCCATTTGATTTTGAAGCACAGAGAGAGGGGTATAGATAAGAGAAACCTTTTAGAGCTTATCTTAATTGACTGTCTCAGAAAGTCATCTTCCAAAAGAGAGAACCAAACATCTGGATTTCCTCTCTGGATAACTCCTTCATTTCAAACCAGCCTACTCTCAGGACCTGTTATGTATAATCCAGCTGATATCTAGTCCCCAATATCACTTGGCCCAGACAACTCAGCAAACCAGTCCAACCACTTCCACCAGTTTCTGCTGGAATCTCCCCGGGCTGAAGTTGAAAAGCTGATGATTCCAGAGTCCAAGCTGCCAACCTTCATATCCCTTCAGAAAAACATGTTCATTCAAACAAATGGACCATCATGGCTGGGCCTTCAGAAAACTGAGTAGCATGACCAGCTCTCCCATGGACATCCCAGAGGATTGAGGCTGCCCATGTGTCAGCCCTTGTGACAGTCAAATGACAAGCTCTGAGTTGGGCAGACGCCAGGTGATTTCTCTATGTGACTACGCTGGGTCTCTGCTCCCTGGCTGTTCCCATTTATATCCTGAACCAAGTCTGGGAGTTTTGTCAGCTCTTGGGCTGGCTTTCCTCCCAGACCTAACAGGCAAATGGCAAAGACTACGCAAGCCTGGGGAGAGCCTGGGTCTCTGTCACACAGATTCCTACAGCTTTCAATAATACACTCCATCTTTCTCCCATTATTGATACATTTGTCCTCCAAATAAATGGGAGCCAGAGTTCATTGTTGGAGCCCTCCAAGTCTGCAAACCTCACACTTGTTGATGTGGAAGGATTTGGCCACTCAGGCTAGTATCGCATAACTATTAGATACAATGAATATTTCTAGCTCTACTGAAAAAGTAAATCCATTTATTATTATGAATTAACATATGTACCCACTGACAAACTTTTTTTAGAATGCCCAGAGAACCCATACTCTCCCTAGATAAAAGATGACCCTGAAATCTAAAACCAAAAAACCTATTCATTGTACAGTATCAGGCAGCTAGGTGGATAGAGCACTGGTCCAGGAGTCAGGAGGACCAAATTCAAATCTCATCTCAGACACTTAATAATTACCTAGTTGTGTGATCTTAGGTAAGTCACTTAACCCAATTGCCTTGTCAAAAAAAACCTTAAAAAGCATTGTATAGTATTTAAGTATCAGCTTCTAAAATTAAAGAAAACCTAAAGTATCACATCTTACTCCCACCTACCTCCAAAAAAAAAAAGCACATACCCAAAATAGGAAAGGATAAAAATGAAATAGAAAATTCAGTCATAAACCCTTGCCTTAAAAAGATCATAGATGCCATCATATATATTTCTCAGCTATTCCTTTACATTTATGAGGACTTTTAAAAACTCATTAAAAACAATAGTTGAGGGGATAGAGCACCAGCCCTGGAGTCAGGAGGATCTGAGTTCAAATCTGAAATCAGAGACTTTAATAATTACCTAGCTATGTGACCTTGGGCAAGTCACTTTACCCCATTGTCTTGTAAGAAAAACAAACAAACAAAAAAAAGTTGATTTCTCTGCAATACAGAGATCCAAGACAATTCCAGAAGACTCATGATGGAAAATATCATGCACATCCAGAGAAAAAATTGTAGGGTTTGAATACAAATCAAATCACACTATATTCACTTATTTTTAAATTTGTTTTTGTTTTTTCTTCCTTGTGATTTTTTCTCTTTTGTTCTGCTTCTTTTACAATATGACTAAGATGGAATTATGTTTAACATGATTGAACATGTATAACCTATATCAGATTGCTTGTTGTCTTGAGGCAAGGAAGAAAAGAAGGGAACTCAAAATCTTACAAAAATGAATATTGAAAACTATCTTAATATGTATGTGGAAATAATATGCTATAACTTAAAAAATAATCGATGAACTTTGTTTAAAACCTTTTGGTTATGAAACCCTTTATACCCATCATCTGGAATCAAGAGAGGAGAAAGACTTGCTAAAGACCACACAGAGTAGAAATAGCAGAACTGGGAAATTAAACCAAAGTTCTTTGACTCCCAAATACCAATGATCATTCCGCCCCCATTCCACAAAACAATTTCAGAAAGCAAAAACTAAAGGCCAATCACTATCTTAAAGAAGGGAAATACCTTTTTGCCTTCACTGCCAACAATTGGAGGAAAAGAAAAACATTATCCATGAATATCATTGGATTTCAGAACTGAGGAGTATACATCTTTGATCCAGCCCAATCATTCTAGAAATGAGGACAATGAGATCCAATGTAAAAGGGGTCAAGATTGCGCTGTCCTCTCCCCATCCTAGAGTGAAGACCAGAGATTCAAGGACTGTGGAAATGCTTAGAGAGATAGAAAGAGCTACGCTCACAGTTGAATATGAACACTCCCTAGGTCCTGAGAGGCCTCTTCCCTAGACTGGACAGTAATTTGAGAACTGCCTCCCTCACAAGAGGGATTTCCAGGGCACTGTTTGGTGACCCTTCGAGTTCCATTGAAATGAAGTGACAGAGAGGTCACAGAGGAGTAGGTTGTCGCCAGCCTAATAGCAGCCCTTTCATTTACTACCTGCCTGAAGCATTCCCCAGTCCATTCCAGTCCTGGCCTTCAGTTTAACCCGGTATCATTTATCCTGGATTTCCAGTTGTCCTGGAATTGTGGGTCTGAATTTTTTTCATCTACACAAATTTCCTATTCCCACCAAAAGTTACCTTTGAGCATTAGCTTATATGGGATCATGACCTGGGTTCTGGAGAAAGAAAAGGAGACTCTCAGTTATTTGATGGTCTCACTTTGGTATCTGATATATCAGAATATGCAACTAAACGGAAATGCCCATTATGAATCACAGTCCTTGATGATAATAATACTGGGCAAGTCACATAAGCTCTCAAGTCTCAGTTTCCCTGTCTGTAAAAAGGAGATAACAATGATTTGTACCTCCAAGTTTATTGTGAGGATCAAATGAGGTGACATAAATAAACAACTTAGCAAACCCACTATAAATTCTAACTCTGACTAGGTCATCTGTTTTTCTCCTCTGGACAGGGTAGTGACTTGCCCAGGGGCAGGATCCAAGCCCAGACTCCCGCATACTGTACCAGTCTCCATCCCCCCCACTACCAGCCAGTGAGGTATTGCTTGGGACTCGGACAAACAACTGCAAACTCATTTTTACCAATCAGAGAAGTCCAAGCCATCCAGGTCCATGTGCTCGCTCCACTGTACCCAGTAAGTAGGTGGTAGAAGCAGGCCTTGGCTGAAGCCAGAGAGGCCCCGCCCCGGCTCTCCACTGGCATCAGAAATGGCATCTGAAAGTACTTTGAAAAATTCACTGAGAAGTACTGAGAGCAATTCCCCTCTTCCCTGCAGCAGATGTCAGAGGGAACAAGCGGCCGCCCCCCCCCCAGCTCCTGCTGCTCCCTGAAGCCCAGCCACAAGATTGGAGGTGCAAACCTGGGAGCATCTTTTAGAAAGATTAACAGAGAGGGGCCCGAGCAGAGGAAAGGCAGCCAATCATGCTGGGAGGGCCCCCAGGCACTGCTGCCCATTGTCATGGAAATGAAGGAAGGAACAAATGGCTGTGATGAAGACCAATGGAAGCCCAGTCTCTCTGGCAGAAGCAAGGGGGAGGGGGGCCCAGCCTTCGCCTCCAGATGCCCCTCCACCAATGGGTCTGGGACCGTCAGACATCCTTCTGGGAGCCCACTGGGCACTGACCAAAGAGTCAAGAAGTTCCAAGCCTGTGGTTTGTCTTCAGAGCATCCCTAAGGATGAGGAGTGGCTGTGTGATCTGGAACAAGTCACTTCATCACTATTTGTCTCAGTTTCCTCATCTGTAAAATGGGGATTACAAAAGCACCCCGGTCCCAGGATTGTCATAAGGATCAAATGAGAGACTCATTTGAAAAACTTTAACACATTGTCCAACACATATAGAGGGCATCATAGGATTAAGCTATTATCATTATTATTATTATTATTATTACTATAATTAAAATTGCCTAAGATGTTTCTAGGGTCTCTTCCTCTTATATCCCTAATTCATTTCAGGACTGAGATGAGAACCTGCCTCCTCTCCATCTCCCAGTTCTTTTTGTCATAGGCCCTTGGCAAGACTGGGAGTGAGGCCAAGGACAGGCAGGCAGTCATTCAACATTTATTAAGCACCTTCTGGATAGCAGGCATTGTAGTTCAGCTCCAGGACCACTTCTCAGGTTTCTTTTCACCACCATGAATACATGACACTCATAAATGCTACAAGTCAACACAACCAAGGTTAAATCAAGTATGATCCAAATTGGTTTTCTTTCCATCTTGATTTTTTGTATCCAAGAGTCCAAAGGCAAAGAATGAATGCTTCATTTCAGATAGATGTATTAAATGCTCCCAGTGCTCCAGACTATGCTAAGTGCTGGTGAAAGATGATTGGATTTAAAATGAGAGATTCTGAGCCCAAGTCAGGGCTTGTCCCCTCACTGAAATGATCATCCTCCACTGAGGGACGTCCAACCTGCCAGTGAGCTTCCTAAGTTAACATTCTAAATGGGGGCTGACCAAGCTGGGGGATGCTCATCTGTGTCCTAAGCCTCTCTTGCTCTTAATTCATTATCCTTAATGGGGACTCACCAGAAAGGGAGCTGCCCCTGGAGATTCATCCAGGATGTTCAAACTCCAGGAAACTTGGACCAGGATAGGTAGACAGGGAAGTAAATGAAGAAGGGAGTAGAAGGATTGTGGAAGAGATAGGAGCAGATGAGCCAAGCCAAAGATAGTCTTTGGGTGAAGGGCTAGAAATTACCTTGCATCCTTGAACCCGGTATGTCCTAGAACCAAGCCATGAGGTTTCAAGAGAATGCTGTACAATGGGGACTGGAATTCTGGCCAAGGCCCAGTTTCTTCTCCCATCCTGAGGGAGGATGAGTAAAGACTAAGTTACAATGAACCTAGAAAGGTTCTTGCAAGAAGTCGACCCATTTGTGCATGGGGTAGAAATGATCTTGTTACTTCATTTCCTTTTAGTATTCACATTGTTTTACATCTTAATCAAGTGGGTTTTTTAGGTAATTGTTGGGTTTTTCTGGGGTTTTTTGTTTGTTTTTGGCTACTCATTAACTATAAACAGAATATTGACATGGTGGAGATTCAGATTAGGATTCACAGAAGTGATTTTCCAAAACAGTTGGATGTGACTGAAATATGACTCAACAGCAAAACCATGGAAGGATTAACAAAGGCCCCCAGAGTTAGAGCTCTCAGAAGTTACAGGGGCCCAGCACAAAACAAACTAATGGCATTAGCATTTAGGCTGCCATGTTGACTCATTTTGAGTGAACATACAGTCCCCTAAAACCCCCATGCTTTTCTCTCAAGACTTGTTTTCCAGCTTTGGGTTTCCCATCTTGTATTTCTGGAGATGATTTTATTGACTTCAAATGGAAGACTTTCAATTCTTCTCTATCAGATTTTACTTTATTAGATTTAGCTTTAAATAGTCAAGATCTTTGCAGATCCTGCCTCTCAAGTTGAATCCGTCAGTCATGCCTCCCATCTTGGTGTCATCTGCAAGTTAAATGAGTGTGCCTTCTACGCCTTAATTTACATCCTTGATCAACATTACATTACTCAGGGCTAGCACTGCATTAGAGACATTTTTACTAATAACCATCAAACAACTAACAATGGCTCTTTGGGTTTATCCATTTACCATCCATTCTACTGGCAATAGCACCTAGTCAGAATTTCTCCATGTGCTCCACAAAAATAATATGAAAGATTTAATTAAATGTTTTGCTAAAATCTACTTTCTCTGCAGTATTACCCTGATTGGAGAACCATTAATCTAAGTCAAGCTTACTTAGTGACTATAAAGGAAAGGAGAAGAATAGAACCTCCTGATCACTCCACGATTCTTATCTCTTTTGGTCCTCAGAACATGCCTGGGAGGTAAGCACTATATTTCTAAACTGAAGAAAATAGGGGTTAAATGACTTGTCCAGGATAACACAACTAAAAAGTGCTCAAGACCAAATTTGAACTTGGATCTTCCTGGCTCCAGACTCAGCAGTCTATGCACTGCACCTCCTACTAGGTGGCAGCTAGGTAGTGCAGTGGATAGAGTACTGGTCTTGGAATCAGAGGGACAGGAGTGCGAATCTGACTTGACTCTTACTAGTGGTGTGACCCTGGACAAAGCACTTCACCCTGATTGCCTCATATTCAGGGCCATCTCCAGTCATTCTGATTCATATCTAAACACTGAATCCAGATGGTTCTGGAGGAGAAAATGAGGTTGGTGATGTAACACAACCTCTCTGCACTCAAATCCAATCCATGTGCTTGTCATTGTATCACCTTCCTGATGTCGTGGTCATCTTCGAGAATGAAGGACAAGCATTATTGTTATTACCTGCTACACTATAACTTACGACCTCCATTTTCTTCTATTTGTGGAAACTGGAATAACATTTGCCTTTCTCCACTACTACAACACCACTTCCAATCAGCAATAGAAACTCAGATAATCACATTCTATAAGGTCTTTTAGGACACTAGGTTCCTCACTATCTTAGGGCCTAAGGACTTGAATTCATTAAGTGCCCTTTTCTCATCTCTTCACTTACCTTGCATCTGAATTCTCTTAACCAATCTCTGCTCTTACTTACCCAGTCCAGAGATAATTCTCTTTAAAAGAGAGAAAACAGGTGTTAAAATGAATTGAATGGTTCTGCCTTTTCACATAAGATCATCTCCAAAATCTCTTCTGTCTGTCACCATCATCCTCTCATCTCCAAAGACAATCCTACTCTTCTTTGATTTTCCTCTTGCCCCAAAACAGCTAAAAATACAAATAAATCAATTCTTCATATTATCCTCGGCATTCCCTACTTAACCTCAGCTCCTCCTGGGTTTTGGTGCTCTTGCAATTTTTCCTATGGGAATATGACCCAGTTTTATACTCTTCTTTCTTTCTTCCATAAATTGATGCTTGACTTCCCTCAGCATCAACATCAGTCTTTTTAGATAGTAGATTCCTTATCCTTAGAATTATTTCTGCATCTTCCTGATTTCACTTTGGGAAAATTTCCTATCCCTCCTGGACTTATTGCTACGTTCCTCTTTGGAGGTCAAGATTTTCTATCTGTCCATCTCCTGAATCCTCTGAAGTTTACTGTCTGCAAAAATAGGGTTTGTGGCAGACTCTATCCAGTTTTCTTCTCCTTTTTTTTCTCTATGAATTCTAAAGTGATCATAGCCTCATCCCCAAAATCCCATTGTTTCTGCTTTAACACCCAGTCAGTCCAAGAATAACAATTCCCTTGGTTATCCTTTCTACTTAGATAATTACTAAAGCAAAGCAAGTGATATTAGTGATTCATCTTTTTGACAGAAGTTGCCAAGATAAGTCAAGCCCCCTAACTAATGTTGATCCTTTCATTCTCGGTGACAAACTCCCAAATGTTTCATCTATTTACTCCTTCAGTCCAGGTGGCCTATAGTAAGGATCGATGAAAATATTTTGTCTTTTTCTAACCTTCATCTAAATGTTTTCTGTCATCCTCTTAATATAGCAAAGTTAGACTGTATCCTTTTGAATAAGGCAAATTCAACATGAGCTATACTCTATTCAGAAGCCCCATCACACCAAGGCTCAATTTGCTCCTTGCATTAGACTATCTAGCTCACCTAGCTTATTAGTCTGATTTTGTGGTTGTTAGAGTTAAAAGGGACTTTAGAGATCATTAATCCAACCCCCTAAGTTGAACAATGATGAAATAGAATCTCAAAAGAAAAAATAACTGGTCCATGAGCAAGTGGGAAAGGAAAGATTCAAACCCAGACTTCCAGCTTCCAGCTCCAGAATGCTGAGCATGTTCTCCCATCCATCAAGTCTTCTCCAAATAATTCTATTATCAAAATAATAGTAGCTTTTATTTGGAGTCTTCTTTTCCTGCCATGAAGACAAAGCCAGTAAGCAATTCAAAGTTATTCACATAGGACTTAGTTTGCTAAAAATAGAATGGAGCTGGGGTGGCTAGGTGGTATAGTGGATAAAGCACTGGCCTTGGAGTCAGGAGTACCTGGGTTCAAGTCTGGTCTCAGACACTTAATAATGACCTAGCTGTGTGGCCTTGGGCAAGCCACTTAACCCTGTTTGCCTTGCAAAAACCTAAAAAAAATAGAATGGAGCCATACCTATAATAATTTTTAGCAGATCAGATTAATCATATAAAGGTGCTTTGCAAACCTTAATACACTTATATCACTGTGGGCCACTGCTATTGTTATTTTGTTCTTGCTACCATTGTCGTTATCTTTTTCTCACCCTTTTTGGTGGAGTTCAGATAGAACTGGTTCTGGGACAAGACCCTACCTGAACTATTATCCACATAAATAACAACCATTGAATGTAATTGAATGAAAGTATTAGGACAGGATTAGGTAATCGAGGCAGTAATCTGGAGTCAGAAAAAATCAAGTTCAAATCCAACCTTGGAAACTAGCTGTGTAACCTTTGAACAAATCATTTAACTTCTGTGCCTCAGTTTGCTCATCTCTAATATGGGTCCGATAAGATCACCCAACTTGCAGGATTGTTGTGAAGATCCAATCAGATGATAACTATAAAGTGTTTAGTAGAGTGGCTGGAACAGAGTAAGAGCTGTAGAAATATCAGCTCCTATTTTATTAGAGTGGTGTTGTGCTGTTGATATTGTTATGATTCCCTATGAAAAATTCACCACCCAAAAACAGGAATTAAGCTGAGATGCACTGTCGATTCTCTTCCCAATAACAATGGTCCACGGTAGAGCAAGCACCCGATTTTGAAGGAGGTTCCCAAGCATTGAGAGGACTCACTTTTAGTCATACAGTCAAGATCAGAAGCCTGTTCTGCTCAAAAGCTCAAGCATCTTGAATTCTGAAAGCTATTCTTGACCTTGACAATGGAAATGAAAGAAAACCATTTGGTCATCCAGAGGGAGGAATAATAGCAATCATAGCTGCCACAGAGGTAGTGGTTTACAAAGAACCACCATGGAGTGTCCCAAGAACAGAGCTGAGTACCACCATCACCAATATTCTCTTTTTACAGATGAGGAAACTGATGATGAGAGAGGATGAGGAACTTGTCCAGAATTGCATGACAAAGTATCCCATGAGAGATTTGGACCCATATCTCTCCTGTGCTGCCTCTGTTCAAGAGAATGATGGAGAGAATGAAAGAATCCCACCCTGTGAGCAAACAGGAAAAAATGAGAGCACAGTCCAATTTCTGTCAGGCAGCAAAAGAATGGAAATCCTGGCCATCTGACACTGTGTGGAAGCAGCCGTCTTGTCCTTGGAGAGCCCTGGGAGCCCACAAGCCCACAGGACCCCAAGTTACTCTGGCAAATACTGGCCAAGTGCTGCCAAGGACTAATTGGGATACTTGTAGTTCAATGAAAACCGCATGGGAGAGGCCACGTTGGACCAGGCCTGGCTTTCTCTTGGAAGAGTAATGTTGATCACAGGTTTCCATGGACTTGGAGAGCTGTGTCCCTTATATTGGTGTGGGATATTTTCTGTTCCAATCAGCATGCTGCCATCTTTGGTATCTGGAGCAGAGGAACTGATGTGGGTAGAGCCCAAATCTTCCCTCCTTCGGGCTTTGTTCAGTCTTTTTAGACAGGATTTGTCCTCTGATGACATACCCCACATCTGCCTTGATAACGTAACACTGAATAATAGGATGTTCTCATCTGATGTAGTACTGAAGTATGAGAATAAGACAAACTCATGTTTCAACTGTGTTTTAAGGTAAACTGCTTTACCTGTGTTGTCTCCTTTGGTCTTTGCCATGGCTGTGGCAGCTCAAGGTGCACAGCTCTCTCTGTCTTGATTCCAGGACATACTAGGTACTAGGATTGCTTTTTCCCTCTTTCTCAAAACTTTGACTGCATGGCCCCTGACTCAGAACTGATTCCTAGGTTCATAATGAAGGAATCTCCATAGATCAAGGGCCAGAAAACAGATGTTAGAAGCCTTCTGACCTCTCATTTTACAAAAGAGGAAACTGAGAAAGGCAATGACCAAGAGTTGAACCCACTCTAGGCATTAGGTTGCCTCTCTTTCTCTCTCTCTCTCTCTCTCTCTCTCTCTCTCTCTCTCTCTCTCTCTCTCTCTCCTCTCCTCTCCTCTCCTCTCCTCTCCTCTCCTCTTCTCTTCTTGGGCTGTTGGAATAAGAAAGGTACTTAGAGAAAACAGCATCAGGGAATTATAGAGGGAGAGCTGAATGAGCATCTCCAAGGCTATTGGGTCCAACCTTTTAGTTTCAGACTAGAGAAAATTAAGACCCCCAGAGGTAGAGGCAGATCAGTTTGTCCCCAGTTAAGAAGGACAGCAATGAAATTCAAATCCAGATTTACAGCCTCCAAGTTCAGAGTTTTATCCATGACACCAGAGCTTTTGGGCCCCCAGGTCTTTTTTGTGCCCTTGTCCACAACCTTCCTCCATTTTAGCACAAGAGCTACTTCCTACTTCTGTCATCGCTGACCTTTGTCTAATTTACAAACCTCAATCTCTTTTGATCTATACAACTCTGAAAGAGTAGCCAGCACAGGAGGAGGGAAGACCCAAGAGCTCATCAGCAGATGAAGAAGCTCCCTCTTTCCATGAAGGTTGGCCCCTTCCATTGAATCAGGGCTAGAGTCAATTAGGTCAGAGGTGTCGAACTCATATGAAACTAGGTGACAGCTGTAATGTTGTCACTGAATAATTATTTATTTTGTTAAATATTCCCCAAGCACATTTAAATCTGGTTGGGGCTACTCTCAGGAGTCTTGTTGAGGTTTGCAGACTGGGTGGGAATGCTTACACCTCTGGCTCACAACGTTAAAAAGTTGAGTCACACAACAAGTGTGGGTCGCAGGTAGTACATGAACCCAGATTTCCCTGGCTCCAGGCCCAGCTCTCTATCCTCATTGTTATGCTGACTTTTAAGAGATGTGGAATAGGGCTTCTTTTCCTCATTTTTACAGATGAAGAAACTGAGGCCCAGTAAGGTTACCCACACAATTAGTAAGTTTTAGAGGCTGGATATGAATGCAGGTCTCTCTTTTTGCCTCATACCTTTCTCAACTACAGAAAGCTGTTTCCAAAGTCATCTGCCACAAATGATGATCCGTCACTGAGCATCTGATGCCAGAAAATCATCTGAGGAAAAAGGTGGCTGCTCCTCCCCCAGTCGGGCCCAAAGTGGCAGGGAAGGGCAAAGCCTGGGGGGCAGGCTTAAGTTCTGGGGAAGGCCTAGGCTGTCTGCTGGGAGATGCTTTCCTAAATTCAGGAGGAGAGGAGGGACCAGCCCCCACACATGCACACACACACACAAACACAGACACATAGACACGGACACGGACACGGACACACAGAGACACACACACATACATGTACACATGCACATGCACTCCTCCCAACCATCCCTCCTCTGGCCAGCTTCCTTTCTCGGGGCTCTCCAAGACAGAACCGTTAGCTCATGAAGCCTTTCTTCCAGTGTGCTCATTTGGCACTTGGCTGGCGCTTTATGACAGAGAAGCATGTTTGGGACAGAAGAGAACGGGAGCCATTGGCAGGAATCACTCCCCTCAGAAGCAGGGGCTTCTGGCAGAAATCACTTTCTCAGGGAACTGGTGGCCCCTCCTGCAAGTTAATTTGTCCCATTCCACTCCCAGACAAACCCACTCTAGGCATCAGGTTATCAGGTTGCCTCTCTCTCTCTCTCTCTCAAAATTCAATTCATCCTGTCTTTATTAAGCACTGGGGCTGTACTTGGCCTCAGGTTTGTGAGAGAAGGGGAAAGACCCTTCCAGAGGGACTCAGTATCTTCTGTTCTCTAGGAGGGAACATCGGAGGAAAGAATTAATGATTCAGGTTCCAGGGGGTTCTTCTTTGATCTTTATTTGCAAAATACACAACTGTTTTGTAAGAAAACTGGAAGAAGGGGGGGGGGGTGGCTAGGTGGTGCAGTGGATAAAGCACCAGCCCTGGAGTCAGGAGTACCTGGGTTCAGATCCAGTCTCAGACACTTAATAATGACCTAGCTGTGTGGCCTTGGGCAAGCCACTTAACACTGTTTGCCTTGCAAAAAAAAAAAAAAAAAAAAAAAACCTAAAAAAGAAGAAAACTGGAAGGAGGAGAGAATGCATTCAGCTGCAGCTAGATTGGGGGGGGCGGGATAAGAACCTTTCCTGCCCAGTCCAAGGGTGCCTGGTCATCAGGTTTTCTCTTAGCCACCCCTTATCATCACTGATGATGTGAAATACGGTGGAAATGCATGTTTTTGACAGGTTTCAAAATCCCAAGATGAGAGCCAGGACATGAATAAATGGGTGAAAGAAAAATGGAATACGTGAATGAATGGACCTCATTTGAGAAACTGAACCAAACCCTGGGCAGGGGCAATTAGCTCAAGGACAGATTGTAAGGTCACTTGGTTATGTTCAGGATCCAAGTCTCCCCTTTGGGTGCCCTTTTCCCTCCTTCCAGATGCCTCTTCTCCCTTTCCCCATTGCAGCCCCTGCTGCCTTCCTACAATCTCAGGAGTCTAGTGAAGCATGGGAGATGGGAGCACTGAGAACTGGAAGCTCCCTGGAAGATCAGTCTCTTCATGTGACAGATGAGATGCCCAGGTCACCAAAAGTAAGAAATCAGAATTAGAACCCAAGTCTGCTGACTTCTGAACTACTCTTCTTTCCACTTCCATTGACCTCTGTTTCTTACCATGCTAACTTTCCCTTTGCCCCTCTAACATCAGAGTTTGCTGTCCAGAGTGTTTTACATCAGTCATTTACACCTTAGTGTGAATTTAAGTCAACAAAGCCCCTTTCCAAGGATATTTATGGGTTATGTCTTGCCCCCTCCATTGTTCAATGGCATGCTTTGTACCTTAAAAGAACTCCAGGCATTTGGGGGGCCAGTGTCAAAGGCCTTTCGTAGACAAAGGCATCTTTACCCAGAACACCCTCTTGCCCAAAGACAACTACAAAAGGTAGCCTCCTTTCTGCTCTATTCCTAGAGCTGGCCCTTGTTCCAGGGCAGGTCAGGAGGGGCATGACATGGCCTACCAGGGAGATAGGGAATGCAGAATGGAATTCTTTTGTCCTCCAGTATTATGCAAATAAGCAATTCAAATTAAGTACCTGAGCATTTTTTTTAATTAAGGGTTTTGATTAGACCCAGATCTGTTATAGACGGAAGAAGGAGAAATGTTATTCCCAAATCCCAGATACCCTGGCTACTTGAGAGGGCTTCAATCAAGACTGAGCTCCCCGAAGGGCAGAGGGGAAGCCTTTTGATTTTCAGGTGGGCACCAGAGACCCCGGGTGAGAGCCTGCCCTGGGAGGGCAGGAGGGAAAAGAAATCCCTCCCCTCCTTGAATTGTAAAGCCCAGCTTGTCAGCCTCTCTATCACACTCACCAAAGCCACTGGAAACAAAGAGTACTCACTCAACAAATGTTACCCCAAAAAGGGCACAGCCATTGAATCCATTTTGTCAGGGAGAGAGAAATTCATCTGTCTCTGACCAAACCTTTAACCCCTAAACCTTGCTGACACCTTACTTATCATGATCAGGGGTCTGGCCTTGGACTCCAGTCCAGTTGTTTTATTCTGTGAAGACCAAAGGGCTTTGACCGTTGAGGCAGTGAGGTACAGTGCTAAGAGGGCTGGGTTTGGAGTCAGAGGACTTCTGGGTGACCTGAGGGTGCAAATGGTCTGCAAATGGCAAACCTTTTCACTCAATGATATCATTACTAAACTTACACTCCAAAGAGAACAAAGAAGGAGGGCAAAGATCTATGGGCACAAAATTCGACCTAGCAGCTCTGTTGGTGAGCAAATTAGGAAATTAGGAAATGAGAGGCCAAAGGACTAATGGCACCTGGATGGTAAGAATATTATTGTGCCTATAAGAAATGTTGAAATGGACAATTTCCAAGAAATCTGGGAAGCCTTGTATGAAGTGATACACAAGGAACCTGGAGATCAATCTATGGCCAAGACCACTTGTAAAGGTTAAGAGCTCTGACAGATGTATTGACCAGGCATGATTCCAGAGGACCATGATGAAGCCCACTATCTGATTCCTATCAAGGCAATGGCTAAAAGGTGCAGAAGGGCACAGAGTTTCAGACAAGAATGTGTTTTATTCAACTAGAATTATTAGCATAACAAGGAGGGATTGGTTTTTCTTTCTTCCCATTGGGGAAAGGAGTTATTATTGAGGATGAAGAGGAAACAATAAGATGGCCCAAATGAAAATTAAAAAATAAATAAGATCAGAGAATCATGGAAGCATTTTTTTAATTCATAGAAGATCCCAAAAGAAGGGTCAATGGGTCAGTGTCGAATACAACCAAACAGAGCAGCTTTGGAAAACATATATTGTCTTTTCACAGCAGGATAATCCCTCCCTCCAAGGTATCAAAACAGGAATCAGATATAGAATGTACAGATGCCATACAGAATCCTCTTTGGTCTATTCTGTTTTGTACATGATTGTGTCCATTTTATTTGGAATCTAAGGGCAGAATTTTTTTAAACTACCAAAGAATGTCACAGATTGACACTCAGAGGCCCAGACCCCAAGGAAGGCGTCTGTAGGAAAGGGACCAGCAGATTCCTTTACATTGTATTAGAAATATCTCCTCTTTTCTGATTTTGGATCAGACCTGGGATTTCATCCATAGAAAATGAGTGAAAAAAGCCTGAACTAAAGCAACCCCTAACCCATTTAGAGGTGTGACTGGATGCCTATGGGCTTCCCTGATTCTTCCAGAATTACTTGGCCATCCTGCAAGGGGAGCAGACCAGAACCCTGATCTTTTTGACTCCAAAGTTATCTCTGACCCATTATGTTTGTCCTTATAATATGGAAAAAGAGCTGCTCTTGCTGCTCTTCTCTCTAACCCAGAAGTTTGAGGTAGAGGACAGAGCTAGGATAGGAGGGAGAAGACAAGGCTTAAATGCTGGCTGAGGTTCTCAACACTCGATGAGCTATTCCTCTCCTTGGACAATCAATTTTCTTGTCAGTAAATACCTAGGTCAGGCTGGTGCATCCCCAACATCTTTCCCTACTCTAAACTCAAAGATCCTGTAAATCTCATCTCTCTAGGACTCGGTTTCCTCATTTGTAGAAATGAGTCTAGTAAGGCTGTCTTAGCCATTCCATTGAGTTTCTGTGAGACTTATATGTATCAAAAATGTTTTGTAAATATAAAATAATTGATATGTAAAGATAAGGAATTATTTATATGGAGAAGATAATTCCAGGACTCTCTTCTCTCTGCTCTGCCATTGGTGAGAAGATACATTTTTTTCCTTCCTCTTTAAAA
Organism: Macrotis lagotis; assembly: GCF_037893015.1. Lineage (NCBI taxonomy): Eukaryota > Metazoa > Chordata > Mammalia > Peramelemorphia > Peramelidae > Macrotis > Macrotis lagotis. The sequence goes on from NC_133661.1 coordinate 7,117,034, forward strand.
GTCTGCTCTAATATGAAAAGGAGAGGGGAAAAAACAGGGAAGACATTCACCACAAGCACTTTCTCGTGAGAGAGAAGGGTTGTCCTATTTTCCAGAAAGGGAAGACAGTGGAATTTGAAGTTGACATCAGACTTAGAAAGTCTCAAGTGTGGAGCCCCTACTTTTTTTCTAGGTTTTTTTTTCCTTTATTTGGTTTTTGCAAGGCAATGGGGGGTTAAGTGACTTGCCCAAGATCATACTAAGAAAGTATTAAGTGAAGAGGTAGGATTTGAACTCAGGTCCTCCTGACTCCAGGGCTGGTGTTCTATCCATTGTGCCACCTAGCTACACCCCATTTAACATCAAAAATAAATCAGTGATTCAGATAAAGACATCTGTAAAATGATAAATGATAGTGAGGATCCAAAAAGTTCTGCAAGCAGCTGAAAGTCCAATACAGAAATCTGTTTAACATGATTGTGTGAATGCACGTATACAAATATATTATAAATATATGCAGAACACCTCTATTAGATTGCTCTCTATCAAGGGAGAGAGGAGGAAGAGAAGGAGGCAGAAAAATGTGAAACTCCAAAAGCTTACCCAAAATGAATGTTGAAAACCATGTTTACATGGAATTGGAAAAAATCAAATGGAAATGAAAAGTCACCATTAAAAAAAGAAATTAGAAGTCCAATAGGCCAAATTAAATAAGGTCAAATTTGGTCAGGTCAAATAAACTTCTCCCAGGTTCCAAATATGAACTGGACAAAGACAAGATGGTGGATTCATGGATAAACACAATCTCATTCTGTAAACAGTCATGCGGTTAGGCCAGCAAAAAGCATGGAAGCAAGGGGAGTGCAGACATCCTCAGCAGAGGAATCAGGAGGGGGTTCCTCTCATTGTCTGCCCTCAGCCCCACCCAGCCAGTTCTAGAGTCTTCCTTCTCCTGGCAAGGAGACCCTCCCTAGAAGGCAGAGAGAAGTTGGCCAGGACCCCAAGGCGAGGAGGGAAGGAGAAAAAGAAGCCACCCTGGGATGGAGGGGGGCTAATATCCTCCCCATCTTAGAGATGAGGTTCCTGAAGCAGAGGTTTAGTGCCATTCTCAAGGTTACACAGTTAGTGAGCATCTAAATTCAAACTCAAGTCTTTCTGACTTCAAGTCCAGCTCTCTGTGAATTGTGGTGTTCCCAGCTGCCTTTAGAAGTGTGGCTAAGATGGGAAAGGTCTTGAGGCTGGGCTATCTGGAGCCTGACAATGAATGGACAGGGGAGGGGTCTTGGTGTTTGAAGGGTTGTTTTTTGGCTTGGCCTGAGAGGGCAGAGCCAGGAGCCAAGGGGACAAACTGCCAAGAGGAAGATTTAGGCCACACCAAGCATTTATCAGATGCCTACAGTATGCCAAGTCTTTGGAAGGTTGGGGGGATTGGGGGAGTTTAGCTTGGAGCCAAGAGGAGAAATTGCTGGGAAGCAAACTTGGAATCAAAGTCAAGGAAACTTTCCTAGCCAGGAGAGGCACACCAAAGGAGCACAGGCTTGGGGGGGGGGGGCGGTTCATGGGGGAGGGACCCCTGGCAGAAGCTGTTCCAGCACAGTCTGGGTGATGGGGAGGAGCTGGGGGAGGGAGTAGGCAGAGTTCTTGATCAGGTTCAGGCTGGGTCTAGATGTTCTCCAGGCTCTGGACACCAGGATCCCATAAGTAACATTCGGGCAACAATGTTTTGAATGCCCACAATAGACAGGACAACACCTGGGCCTGTGACTTCAACAGCAAAGGGAGCATCCAGTACCTTTCACCACTGCCAGCTGATGCCCTCTCTGCCAGGGTCAGTCTTAAAGAGATGCCTAATACATTAAGAGATTTGGCAGTGAAGTCACACAACCCAGGTGGATCAAAGGCATCACAGAGAGGTGTTGTGGGACTCAAAGGAGGTCACCTCTGTAAAGCTCTTTTCAGATTTGAAAATGCCCAGTCACATTATTATGATTCTAAATGGAGCTCAGGGCTGGAATTTTGCCTTCTGGGCTGGTTTGCTGGAACCCAAAGCTTCCATAGGAATCTAGGGATTCTTTTAACTAACACCGGGCATTGTACTGGTCCCTGACTGGATGGAGAAGAGAATGGATGTGTTTAACATGGTGCAGCAGAGGATGGGGACCCTCCAAGATTCATTCTCTAGGTGGGATGGCTGAGCCTCGGTTTCCCCAGGTTAGGAGAATGACCCAGTGGGGCCAACTCTGAGGAAGACACTGAAGTCCTTCTTCCATCCTCCTCCAGTCACCTATTCACATGTAAAGTGTCCCTTCTCCTTAGTCCTAGGCTGACCAAAAACTTCAGGTTAAAGCTCTGAGGCTAGGGTGGACCTACAGGTCCAAAAGGAGCAGAAGCTGAATCTGTGGGGAGTCTGGACTCCTAGAAATGTCTGGGAAAGGGCAGGAGGATTCAAGCAGATAAAGTAAATAAATAGATGCAGCTGTGTGTCTGCATGTATGTGTGTGTGTGTGTGTGTGTGTTTATGATGTGTATGAGAGTGTGGGTATGGATGTGTGATGGGTGTGTATGGGTTGTGTGTTTGTATGTAGTGTGGTGTGTGCACATGTGTATAGGATATGTTTGTGTATGTGTGGTGTGTGTGTGTGGTGTGTGTCTCTGTGTGTGGTGGGTGTATGTGTGATACATGTTGTGTGGGGGTAGGGGGGACTAAATCCACACACCCCCAGCCATGAGACCTTGGGCTAGTCACTTAACCCTGATTGCCTTGCATCCAGGGTCATCTCCAATGGATCTGATTCAACTCTGGCCACTGGATTCATATGGTCCTAGAGGAGAAAGAGAGAGGCTGGTGACTTGGCACAGCCTCCCCTCCCTCAAATCCAGTTCATGAGCTTGTCGTGGCCTCACCTCCCTGATGTTGTGGTCTTCTTCAAGAAAGGAGAACAAACCTCATCATCATCATCATCATCATGTGCCTAGATAATTGTGAACAAGGGAAGGTCATGGAGCCTCTGCCTCCTCTAATTTGTAGAGCCAGCAAGGGCTGGCCTTGGAGTGGATGGATCTGAGGTCACACCCGTCCTCTGACACATCCAAGGAGAATGACCCTGGCCAGAATGCTGGCCCTCTCTGGGACCTAGGCAGAGGACATGGAGGGAAGGCAGGAGCTGCCAGCCTCCACTGGTGGAGGGAGCTTCCACACGAGGAGATCCTCATATGGATGACATGACAGGTCAAAATTCATGTCTATGTGTGTGTATTATATGTGTATGTATGCAATCTACTTGTGTGAGTCCATATTCTATTTGTGGGGGGGCCTAGGCAGATGTGGGTAACTAATGGATATATGTCTGCATGCATATTATGGATGTGGGGATAGATATCATACATAGATATTCTCTCTCTCTACACACATATACATGTATGTAAATGCACACTCCTCTATTCATCCCTAATCCCCCTCTTACTCTCTCTCTGACCAATGCTCCTTCCCCTTCCCAAAAGCACCTGAGTCCTGCCCTGCACACTTCCCCATTGTCTTCTCCTCCCTCTCTCCAGCCCAATTCCCCCTCTTCCTACCTCTCCCTACTAAAGGCCCTGTCTCCTCTCTCCCTCCTCCCTTAGGCTCCCCATCCCCCACCCAGGCTCAGCTCAGAGGGCACATGCTATGTGGAGCACCCCCTGATCCCACCTACAACCCCTACCCCAGGACAATCCTGTAGTTATTGTGCAGAACCTGTTATCTCCCCCTCCCCCCCCCCCAATGGCCAGAAGTTTCCTGGAAGGAGGCCTCTCTTGGATCTTTACTTGTCCAGGGCCTGGAACAAAATAGGCTCTTAATGAATGATGATGACAGTTTTCATTCGTTCTTTTTTTCTTTTTGCTTTTTGCAAGGTTTAATGACTTGCCCAAGGTCACTCACCTAAGTAGCTATTAGTTATTAGTTATTATCTGAGGTCACATTTGAACTCAGGTTCTCCTGACTCCAGGGCGCATGCTCTATCCACTGTGCCACCTAGCCGCCCCTTCTTTCATTCTTGAAGAAGACCGTGACATCAGGGAGGTGAGGCCATGACAAGTAAATGAATTGGATTTGAGTGGGGGCAGGGCTGCCCCCCGCCCCAGCCTCACTGTCTCCTCCAGAGCCATCTGGGGCCAATGGGCTGAAGATGGCCCTGGTTGCAAAGCAGTCAGAGTGAAGTGACTTGCCCAAGGTCACACAGCTAGGTACTTGAACTCAGGCCCTCTTGACTCTAAGGTCGGTGCTCTATCCACTGCACCACCAAGCTGACTCGGATCCCCAAGGGAAGGGCAGGTGTCCCTATTGGTCCCTTATGTCTGCTCCTGACTCCACTCCTCTCCCCTGCCTCCCCTCCCCCAGTTGTGAGGCAGTGGTGGTTCTGTCTTCATTAATGTCGCAATTCCCTGGCTGATGCAAATGGACTAGAAATCTCAACTGGTGCAGCTAGGTAAGCCATTGCATTTAGAACTGAATCTGGGATCATTTTGAATCTGAGTTCAAATCCCAGTCAACTCACTTACTGACTCTGTGACCCTAGGCAAGTCACTTAATCTCTATTTACCTCAGTTTCTCGACCTGTAAAATGAGGCTGCTAACAGCCCCTTCCTCACAGTGAGATCCTATATTCAAATCACTTTACAAATCTCCAAGTCCTGTTGAATGAAACAGGGTGGCTAGGTGGATAAAGCACCAGCCCTGGAGTCAGGAGTACCTGGGTTCAAATCTGGTCTCAGACACTTAATAATTACCTAGCTGTGTAGCCTTGGGCAAGCCACTTCACCCCATTGCCTTGCAAAAAAAAACCTAAACTAAACAACTAAACTGAACTAAAATAAATAAATAGATAGATAGATAAACAAACAAACAAATAAATAAATAAATAAATAAAATAAAATATAAAAGAGAATGAAACTGTGATTCTGTGGAATCTAATTTCCAAACTTTCCCCTCTAAAAAATGGGATCTATTCCACTGAATTGCTGTGGCACAAACCTATGGCCAAGGCACAATAGAGAGAAAATAGAACAGCTCTCAGCACAAGCTTCATACTTTGTCTCCAGGGCATTCTAATTTCTAAGACATTTGTGCTGGCTCAGACTCTTGGCCTCC